>NC_059185.1:12303297-12380797 GCF_020631705.1 Daphnia magna | reverse complement strand
ATCCAACTCTTTCATGCATAGCCTGCTTTCATGTTTGATTGACAGCCCAGCGTTGCCCACTTTTGTTTTCATCAAACAAATGGGCCATTTGAAATGGGCAAACGGTTCGTCCACGTCCAGTCCATCCTCCACGACTGCACGTTGAAGCCTTTAAATCAGTCCCTATTTCGTACGTAGTTGAAAATTGCTGTTTAAAAGATTGGGCCAAACAGCGTCAACACACGTCAAGATAAGTGGATTAGCCAACGGAAAAATCCCAGCTGATAATTTGAAAACTTTGTTGTTCCCAGTCAACTGCCTCATATGTTGGGCTAACATTAACAGGTTTTTAAAAAATGTAAACACTTGTCGGTTTGTTTGCAGAAAATTCAAAATGCGTAGAAATGAACTACAAAAAAGGTGGCTTACATAAGAAATAATTAACCTGGTTTATTCAGTTCATTTTGTCGAAAGGCAATTGACGGAAACAACTGAAGGTTAGATCATGAATTTTAAATAGGAGAAACGTCTCCTGCTAAGGGGAGCAGCAAAAAATATAAAACACATACAAATAGAAAAAAAAAGGGGGGGGGGATACTTGATCGTGCAGTGGCGCATATTCGTTGATGACTACATGTAGATAAGCACACGGTAAAACGACGATAACGAATATGATTTATATAACCAAAAATTGAAATATTTCACATCCAAAAATCACAAAGAAAAATTTTAAATTAATAAAAACAAAGAAAATGTAATCGAGACTTTTTATTTATATTTTAGAGCCAATGATTTCAAATGGAAAATGTCATAATTATTCATAGGATCGAAAGCTCTTCATTATTGGCCGTTGATCTCGAATCGTTGCGTAAGAGACACTTTTCCCTGCTGATAAACCTGACCAGTAAATTAAATCTTATTGCGCTGTTCGAAGATAAAACGTTATCAACTTAGGGCGTTGGCCATTTGCGTATAGGACTAGAATGAAGCCATCGCAACATCGTCATTCGACAACTGTTTATTGCGGAACTATTTACCGATCTTGTATTTTGCGAGTGTTGAGAAAATGGAGGATCACTTAGGTCAGCTGTTTGAAAGAAATTTCGGAGGTCGTGATGTTGAAAGAGTTAGGGTATTTCGTGTGCACAAAAATAAAGAAGAAGAAGCTATGCCGAAGTTAGATCATCCAAACATCGTCAAATATGTTCGCTGTGGAAATGACGACGACTACATGTAAGATATTTCTTATTCTTTTTATCGGCAATTCTACATAAAAAATGATTGGATTTTGTTTTCATTACCACGTTACCAGTTTCTATAAATTGGAACCGTGTGCTGCTTCTTTAGATCAGCTGTTCCTAGACCCGAATGATCCCAAAAAATACATCGGACCGATGCCACATCATATCGATGCTTTGCTTCAATTGGCTTTAGGTCTCGAACACATCCACTCCAAGAATTTAGTTCACGGAGACATCCAACCAGAAAACGTCCTGATCTCAGTGGAATCTGCTGGCAAAGATGAGACAACTCTCAAATGGGCTAAGTTTGAACTGACCAGAAACGTCAGTGAACGAGGAAAAGGAAAAACACATCAACTCGGGGGAAATAACGCGTGGTTAGCTCCTGAGTTGCTGTCGCTTAATAACAAGTGGTTGGCACCCGAGTTGCAATTAACAAGAAAACGTAAAAGAGACGTAGAAGAAAAAAATTTCAAAGAGGCTGCCAAGAGCGACATCTTTTCACTAGGACTCGTTTTCGGAAGTCTTCTCTTGAACGGCGAACATCTCTACGGTTCCATGGAAAATGAAAAAGAAATTTCCCAAAACATAATTAAAGGGAATCCCATCAACATGCAAAGTAATTCCTCGTACAGACAAGAATTCCCTTTTTTTCTTTTTAATGAATAGATCTTAACTCAATTTTAGAAATCGATGGAAAATTACGCGACTGTTACGAAAATGACCTATTGAAAAAAATGTTGGAAAACGACCCTGGTAAAAGGATGACATCAACACAAGTGGTCGACAAATTAAAATCGATCAAAGATAAGGTATAACTAATTGAATGCTAGTCAAACATCCATCTTTACAAATTTCAATTTATACACTTTAGATTGCTGGAAAAGAAAAAGAATTGCTTGAATTGTGTGGGCGTGACAATCGATTGGATCTAACGGAAAATATTAAAAAATTCATTCAGTTTGGAATTAATCTGAACGCAAAGGACGACGGTGGAAGGAATGCGCTCCATCTTATTTGTCGAAACTATTCCAGCCCAAAATTAACCGACGTCATTCAACTTCTCATCGAAAACAAAACGGACGTGAATGCAAAGGACAACGATGGATTGAATGCAATTCACTTTTTGTGTCGATACCATTCAAGCCAAAACTTAATTAAAGCAATTCAAATCTTGATTCGATTCGGAATCGACGCGAAAGCAACGACCAACGATGGATCAAATGCGCTCCATTATTTGTGTCGTTACAATGCAAGCCCCAATTTAACCGACGCAGTTACAATTTTTACGGAACTCGGAATGAATCTGATGACAAAAGACAACAGTGGCTGGAGTGCGTTTTATTATTCGCAAAAAAAAGATAAAAAGGAAATGAAAATTTGGTTCGACCGCAATGCTATACTCGGGCAAGGTGGCTTTGGTACGGTATCAAAAGGCAAGTTCGGAGGTCGTGAAGTCGCAGTAAAAAGAGTTGAATTACGCCATGTCGACAAAAGAGAAGAAGAAGCAATGCTCAAGTTAGAACATCCAAACATCGTCCAACTTCTTCACTTTGAAAAGGACAACGACTTTATGTAACATGTTTTTTATCGTTTTTAATAACAAAGTAATTTCAAAATTGATTTTTTGTTTTCGTTGATGTGTTCAAGGTACTACGCATTGGAATTATGTGTCGCTTCTTTAGATCAACTGTTTTTGGAGTCGGATGATCCCCAAAAATACAAAGGACCCATGCCACGTCAAATCAAAGTTTTTTCCCAATTAGCTGAAGGACTGGAACACATCCATTCAGAGCGTTTAATCCATCGAGACATTAAACCGAGTAATATCCTCATCATGAAAAGTCCTGGCAAAAATGAAGAGATAATAATCAAATGGTCTGATTTTGGACTGGCCAAATCCGTCAATGAAAAGGGATTACACTCGTGGTCTGGAGTGAGAGGAACCAGAACTTGGTACGCACCCGAAGTGCTGGAAAAGCTCATCAAAGAAGAAAAGGCGGAACAGGAAGAGTTTTGGGGCACCGTCCAGAGCGATGTGTTTGTCCTGGGACTCGTTTTCGGTTATCTTTTCTTGAAGGGAGAACATCTTTACGGTTCCAGCGAAAAAGAAATTCATCAAAACATAAGTGAAAGAAATCCAGTGAATATGCAAAGTAATTTCCAATTTAATTCCATCCTATTTTTATTTTCTAATAATAAAGAGTTTGTTGCTTTATTATAGAAATAGATGAAAAATTACGCAAATATTATGAGGATGACTTACTAAGGAAAATGTTGGAACACGACCCGAAAAAAAGAATAACTTCGAAAGAAGTCGTCGAACAACTGGAATCCATCAACAATAAGGTAATATTAATATTATTTCCTAAATAAGGAAGAAACAACCTAATCGTAAATTTGTTCAATCTAGCTCACTGAAAAAGAAGAAGAATTGCGTAAACTATGTCGTCGGGACTCTTCGTCTGGTCTAATAGAAAAAATTAAAGACTTAATCCATTTGGGAATTGATGTCAATGCAAAGGACCAATTTGGACGGAATGCGCTCTATTTTTTGTGTTGGAGCAATTCAAACTCGAATTTACTTGACGCAATTCGACTCTTAATCCGCGAGGGAATTGATGTCAATGCAAAGGACACAATTGGATGGAATGCGCTCCATTGTTTGTGTGCGAACAATTCACACTCGAATTTAATGGACACAATTCGACTCCTCATCCAACTGGGAATTGATGTGAATGCAAAGGACACAATTGGACGGAATGCGCTCCATTATTTGTGTTGGAGCAATTCAAACTCGAATTTAACCGACGCAATTGGACTCTTAATCCAACTGGGAATTGATGTCAATGCAAAGGTCAACAATGGACGGAATGCTCTCTATTTTTTGTGTTGTAACAATTCAAACTCGAATTTAATCGACGCAATTCGACTCTTCATCCAACTGGGAATTGATGTCAATGCAAAGGACAACTATAGACGGAATGCGCTCCATTATTTGTGTGGAAACAATTCAAACTCGAATTTAATCGACGCAATTCGACTCTTCGTCCAACTGGGAATTGATGTCAATGCAAAGAACAGATTTGGATGGAATGCGCTCCATTTTTTGTGTCGATTCAATTCAAACTCGAATTTAATCGACGCAATTCGACTCTTAATCCAACTGGGAATCGATGTCAATGCAAAGGACAACGATGGATGGAATGCGCTCCATTATTTGTGTGGAAACAATTCAAACTCGAATTTAATCGACGCAATTCGACTCTTCATCCAACTGGGAATTGATGTCAATGCAAAGGACAACGATGGACGGAATGCGCTCCATTATTTGTGTGGAAACAATTCAAACTCGAATTTAATCGACGCAATTCGACTCTTCATCCAACTGGGAATTGATGTCAATGCAAAGGACAACTATGGACGGAATGCGCTCCATTATTTGTGTGGAAACAATTCAAACTCGAATTTAATCGACGCAATTCGACTCTTCATCCAACTGAGAATTCCTGTCGTATCCGATGGCCACGATGCACGATCTATTTTACGCAGCAATTATAGAATAAAGAACAAGGACGAAATCCTAAAACTACTGGACGAAGCAGCTCTCGTTTGAATCCTGACTCATTTCCTGGCGATGCATTGCGCTTAGTTGACGATGACATTAAAATAAGGCGAGTGTCTCATACTCGAAATCTTTAACCACTAAAATAGTCAAATTTCTCGCTTTCTCGGCTGTAACACACCGACTGATTGACTTTTCCTTTCAAAATTACAAAAATGTGACTGAATCGCCGTGTTGTCAATTCATTGACCCTTTAGCCAAGTTGAATGCAACTCATTCGACCATTTTGAAATTCCTCGAGTGGTTGAGCTGGTAAAATAGAAGAGTAAAAGTGAAGTGAAATTGAGTTGAAAGCACCAAACGTTGCCTTGTTGCAAACCGCATGTGCGTAAAATAGAAAATGATAGAATTAACGAGCATGTCCAGGTGAGAAATACAAAGATTCTGTGTTACGATTGATGAAATTTTTTTCGTCCACTAAGGGGCAAATAAAAAACAACTTTTTCCTATGGAGAACCACAAGAAAAAATTAAGAAACAAACAAACAAAATTTAAAATGTTGCAAGGTCATTCAACACTTATCGTTGGTTTAAAACTCGATGCTAATTAGCAGAGTGATTTTTGTCCATAAAATGACAGTGAAACAAAAAAAAAAAAAAATCCTCAAGTGAAGTGTCAAAGTGCGTGGCTCACATAAACAGCCCAGCCATTTGATAATTCAAGTGTTTAAATGATTGTTTAAAACCCCCATATAATTACATCCTGACCATATCTGGCATTTTTTTAAAGCCAAATTATTGGCTTCTAAATAATTGATTTTATGATTTATTAAGAGAGCAGACATCTATCGAGAAAAGACAATTTATAGGTTAGTCACCTTCAAAAGTTTAGGTCAACAATAGATTCTAATTGGGAAAAAGCTAATCTTTGATCTTTCCCCATTTATAACTTAAAAACCGGTCGGCATTCTTGGTCAGATCGAGCCATACGATGTCAACTTCCCACTTTATAACACGATCGCATCAGAAATGGCGCCAAAATGGCGAAATGTGGCCAGAGAAGAAGATACTGAAAGTCGGGGCCGATGATTTGTGAGATTTAAGTCATTCTTGAGTGCATCATTTGCAAGTATATCACTTAAATCAATGGAAGGAAAAACCCAAAACGATTGCAATTTGAATAGGGGGTCAAGATTTGAGGCGTTTCTCAAAAGTCAAATTGCGATGACACAAAAAAATATCTAAAAACTGACCTGGAATTGAGCAGAGAACTTCTGTCGCCTTTAATTGTATTCAAACGCAGCCCAGCCATCTAAAAATTAACTAGAACACCGTGGGCGTTTAAGTGGGGCTGCTGCATTCCCGCCAAATGACAATCAGCTGACCGTTTTGCCGTTGCTGTTCTTTCTCTCTTTTCAAAAATTAAGCAAGTGCTGATTGCTGAACTGGATGAATAAAAGCCAGTCAATAGATTGTTCAGCACCTCAAGTAACACTTGATACATCACCGGATTTCAACACTTAACTGTTGTAGCCGAATACGGCTGAAAACTTTTGTATTAGACACTTAGACCAGTTAGTTTTAACAGAGAGCCATGCAGAAACGACATGCCACAGGTGGATGTCGGTCACAATGGATATGATGACTAGATGAGCGCCAATTTTTGGCTCCCTCTAGGAGGGGGGAGGGTTTCAGTTTTCCTTGTGGGAAGGGGGCAGGTCCTGACCTTGGGATGGCGACCGATGGATGGGAAAAGGCCATAGAAGACGAACACATTTGATTCAGTTTGAGTCAATTGGAAATAGTCATCCATCTGAAATGATCGGAGAAACAAGGCCATTCCTATGCAGATATAGAATATTTAAAATATTTTGTTCTTTTTTTTCACACGTAACCGATAAGTTAAAGAAATGAAACTGTTGTAGTCGTCGTTATCTTGTGGTTACAAACATTCAACTCCCCTTGTTTTAGTGCTCTATCATTTCGAAAGAACTGTGGTTTGTGAGCTACGTATCTGCGTGTATCTGTCGTCATCGATGACGCGGCCATTTCCATTGTGTAAAATTTAGGTGTAATTCGACTTTCTGAACAAGCAGGGTCGTATAGTTCAGTTTCATCAAACGAATTTTAGAAGGGAGCATCGTAAACTAGTCGTGAAGCGAACACCCAGCTGATCGTGTGCCACGCGGTCAATTTGTGTGTTGGTGAGTTACATTTAGAGCTCTAAAATTATTTACCAAAGGAGGATATCTTAATTATTATTAACGTTATTAATTTTAAACATGTTTAATCTGTCTCCATGAGGTACGATTATATACAACCCACTGACAAAAAGTTGGTGACGATCACATTCGACATGTTTTTGTTCTAGGCAACTGTTTATTCCGTTTCGTCTACGATTACAAGTCGATAATCCACTGCAGGAAATGCCGATCATTACTAGATCACCAAAAGGATCGTATTAGTGAATGTTTCAAGGTCCCTTTCAGAAAGTCCTAAAACGCATATCTGGTGAGTTGTGCCAGTTTTTAAAATTTAAATTTGCTTTTATTTGTTCTTCACACTAAGGTCATTTATGAATGCGTTTAACTTTTTCGTTATTTATTGGCCTTGCATAACCCTTCGAAGTGAAAAGAGTTTGAAGCTTTGAGTCGCAAATATCAACAGGATCTATTTGGCTCATCTTGAAATGTTTTATTGGGAGATTTTGGGAAGAATTGGAATATTTTCAGAACTTCTAACTTAAGTTAGCAGAAATTTTGTTTTGCTACTATTGTTTCTCACAGTCTTGGCAGCTTTTTACCCTTATAATGGGGGTTAGGTTAGCATACGACTGGTGAGAAATAGATCATCGTTCATAGTTTTCATCTTTGAATCGTCTGCCCTGTGAATGTCTATAGGCTGTTGCAGACGACACTAATTTGAAGACAAACATTGGCTGTCTTTGATAGTCCAGGCATTGCTGTATGAATGACCGAGGAGCGAGAGGACATATCACATCTCGGAAACCTTAATAATAAAAGTCATTGAACATGTATCACTAATCAAGTCACTGACCATGTGTATTGCAAGGGACGATATGAATCATGTTTACAAACTACTATCAGTTACTCTATGGCATCGTTCGAACAGCGTGCACTAACTGCGCTTGACAACCAACAGGTAAATAACATCCTAGTCCTGATAGTTTGTCTTCCCATCTCGTCACTTAATGTTGTTTTTCTATTCCAGTGTCTACTTAATTTGATGAGCAATAGCAGTCAATCGCGAATTGAATTTGTGTGTCTTTTGTGAAGGAAATGCAAAGTTCCGTTAGATGGCCAAACATGAGCTCACATTTACGGCATATTTATTGATGGTAAGTAATTAATTTTAATTGATTTGAGTGGTATTTGTTTTGTTGATCCTTGTTGTCTTTCTTTCACTCTCTCATTCTTATTTGCTTGCTTTCTCTGTTGATTTCTATCTTTGTCCTTTCGTTTCTAGATAAGCTTGAGCGTGTTGGCTTTTTTTTCTTGTTCTCTTTTTTCAATGCTATTTGTTTCGTTCCATACCGTACTGGGTGTTAGATTAATGACTAAGGCAAGATAACAATGGAACAACTCACCTTGGTAGGAAAATTGTCTAACCAACAATTACCTTCCAGATCGTTTGAAAAATTCCACATTAGGCAAACAGTCAGTTGAGAAGTGCTGTAAATTGGTCAATCGTTCGTCTAAAAGATTCATGGCCGTGTAATTAATAATATCCGCATTTGTCTTGTTCTGGCTAGCTCTGCATATTGACATTTTCGTCTCTAATTTCAGGTACACCTTCGTTGTCACCGTTAATTATCCTGTACAGTGGCTCTGGAATGGTCCATTCAGCCGCCTCTTTTACGATTAATTGAAATCTGCTGTCCCGAACCTGTGGTAAGACGGTTTCAATTCATCTTTGGCTTATTAGTTGATTAATCCCCATTGGTTCAACATTGAGTCATTCAATTTTATGTTGGTGTTGCAATACTTTTGACCAGCAGTGTACCCGAGCTGGAAAGAGAAAACTGGTTGCAATTAGGGAGTCTTATAAATGCTTGTACGGACAACTGGGCCGGAGAGAATGTAAGGTAATTAACATTAAGCATTCAATGAGTATAAAGATGTAAAACGCTATGATTTTTCTTTACTCTCAAGAAATGAAGCCACAAACTCCACCAGAACTGAAGTTCTACCAACTACCACGTCCTTTCCAAGTGCATCGTTCTACTCAGGTAAGGATTTTGAAATATTTGCCAATGGCCTTTTCGTATCTATCGTGGCGGAAACTTTACCAGAGTTCACCTCTGCTGGTTCGTTCATCAAATAGAGCAGCGTGTAATATTGGCAACGTCTAATATCCAAAGGGGTGGCGGGCAGGGAAAGAGGAGTTGCGTGATGTATAGGATAGATGAGTTTCCCGAACTAAGTAACTAAAACAACCCTGAAACTAAAATTTGGCTCTATTTGCTCACTATTTATTCGCCTAAAATATTCCACTTCAAACCATTCGTCGATGGCATCGAATTTCTTTTTCTTCAAATTTCCCTTTTTTTTGCCGCGTGGACATCAATTCGTCTGATTCTAGTGGTAGCAATTGAAATGATGCCGCAGTTTGTTCATCGGTAAACGGACAAAATCGGTGCAAGATTTAAACCACGTGTATTGTCTTGATAAACATGTTGCCATCTCTACATTTTGGCAAGTGTAAAATGGAAATTGTTTGTTAGAAAATATCGATCAACTTGTGTCCATGTTTATCTCATTCGGAGCCAACGGGACGGTTGTTTGGAAGTATTGGATAATGTCTTCGACGTTTCCTTGACTGTTATTGTCGCGAAGGAGAGACAGCGCGTCAATACCATCAGGTGCTTTATCGACTCCTTGTTGGATTAAGAATTCGATTGTTTCCATTAACTTTTCGCTGGAATTATGTTAACACAAAAAATGAAGAGCGTTCCATCCAGCTGCGTCTCGTGCATTCACGTCTACTCCTAACTCAATCAAAAGCTCGACTATGTCTAGTAAATTTTCGCTTGAATTGTGTTCGCATATTAAATGGAGTGCCCTGTTTCCGGTGCTATCTGTGTCGTTCGCGTTGATTCCGTTTTTAACTAAGAGTTTGATTGCGTCACACAAGTTTTCGTTTGAATTGCAACTACATAAAATATGTAGGGCATTCTGATCAAACTCGTTTTTGTCACTCACATTGATTCCGTGTTTGATCAAGAGTTCGATTGCGTCCAAGAGATTTTCGCTTGAATAGAACTCGCATAGAACATGAAGGGTGTTATTTCCGCATGCATTCTTTGCATTGATGTCGATTTCGTGTTTGATCAGAAGTTTCGTAACGGACATTAAATTTTCATTTGAATTATTTTCGCACAAGATGTGAAGTGCGTTGCACCCGTTCCTGTCTATTGCATTTATGTCGATTCCCCTTTTAATTAAATCCTGGAGTTTGTCGTTGGGACCATTCGCACACAGTCGGAAAAAATTCTTTTCGTGCTCTTCAATCTAAATTGTTCAGTTTGCACATAGAAATAAATTGTTAACAATGGATGACTTGTGACAGGCAATTAAAACAGACTCTGCTACCATTACCTTGTTCTTTTTGGATTCCAATTGATTAACTACGTCGGATGATGTAATTCTATCGTTGGGTTCGTGTGTCAACATTTTCTTGATTAGGTCATAAGCGTAGTGTAAGTGATAAATATCTGGAGAAAAAAAATCGGTGTTTAAGTATAATTGAGTTATTCGATTTGTTATTTAATGAGAACCCACTCTTCAATTGGATCGTTTTCTTTTTCATTAGGTTTTTGTGAATCTCAGCTTCAAGACCACCGTACGGATGTTGCCCGTTGAGGAGAAGGTAACCGAAGACGAGGCCTAGGGCAAAGACATCACTTTTGACAGTACCTCTGGGCTCTTCTGCCCCTTGTTTGTTCAAGAGCAATGTCAACAGTTCGGGGGAGTACCAATTACTGGTTCCTCTTACTTCACTCAACGTGTACGTTCCCCGTTCATTCACGGGCTTGGAGAGTCCAAAGTCAGCCCATTTGATGATTGCCTCATCGCCTTGGCCAGTAGAATCCACGAAGATGAGAACGTTTTCTGGTTTAATATCTCGATGGATTAATTTTTTAGAATGGATGTGCTCCAGACCTGATGCCAACTGAGAGAAAATTATGTAATGGTACGGTAATTTAGGTCCTTTGTATTTTTTAGGGTCGCCTGGATGCAGAAACACTTGATCTAACGAAGCAGCACAGCGTTCCAGATAAAAATACCTTTCGTAAGGTTACACAGAGGAAAAGAAAAGGGTAATTATCATAACGTGAAGTGTACGTAAAGAATCTAACTTGAAATTGGCATCGGCTGCACAGTGGAAGAGTTTGACGATATTCGGATGTTTTAACTGTTTTAGAGCTTCTTCTTCGTTGTTGTTACGAAGACGAAACACCGCGACCCTTTTGACAGCCACTTCACGGCCTTCAAATTCACCAGGAAAAACTGATCCTTGTCCGCCTTGTCCAAGTGGAACTGATCCATCATATGAGGTAGCCATGTCGATTGGGTTCACGACCATAAAACAGAGCAATTATTTTTCTGTTTCGACAGCTGGCGTTGGCCGTTGGATTTCGAATGACGTTCCCACTGAAAATCAGTATGTCACGACTTTGCCACAAGTGATACTGGAACTAGAACAAGTGCAGTCGTATTCGAACGCTTGTTATCAGGGCCTAGCATTATCAACTGGCATTTTAAATACATCACTGAAAACAGTCCAACCTTATCTCGGCCGATGCGATTGTCATCCCTACCGATAGACAGGTAGTTTGTTGTTGATTTTAACGGTTGTACAATTGAATTACATTTGGATTTGCGCACCGCAGGTAAGCAGAACAGCGAGTCGATTGCGCATCAACACGGCATGGTATCGTGAAATCAAATGTGGTAATTATTGCTGTCTGTTTAGCGTGTGTTATTTAACCTCACGTATTTTGTACAGTTTGATTGAAATTACATTTTCTAGGTTGTCCAACGTCTATCACTAGTCTTTGAGCTGAGCAACGTTACTAGGAAAGAATCGAGAGAGTTACTTTCCGCGTTCATCGTCATTTATTCCCGGACCCCTGGACCATGTGTCGGAATCAATCGCGTCATCAGAATCGGAAGAGCTACAGCATACATCTGTGGACGTCCTCAAAAGGAAACAAGGTAGACGCAATTTCAATTAAAATTTCAATTATTTTTTTGGAACCGCTTGGTCAATCGGCACTGTGTTCATATCGTCAAGTCTTTCCTTGGCCTTTTGAAGAGTCTTGTTCTGATTAGTTGTTGTTTTGAGCTTGTTGTTGGATTAGCAAAACTGATCGAAAGGAATCGTGCATTATTATTAGCAATTGATGTGTTGCGCAATCGATGGGATTGGCTTACGTCGACATTAATTTCGTTTCGGCGCGTGTTGATTTTTCTCTTTTCAAAGCTGCGGTCGTGAATTATTTTTGATGTTCCACGAACATCTCATTCCTACACCCACATCATTCATAAATATTGCGTCCGGGATAATTTTTCTTTCGTCACATTCCTCTTTCTTGATAGTAGATGTTTATAAGGTATTTCATTCTTTATTTGTATTCCCGCTAAGTTGAAAAACGTTAGAGCGAAGGCATTTCTTTGCGTGATCGGTAGTTTTTGTTTTGTTTACTTCTCCTCCACATTTGGCAGTTAATAAGATCCTTGTGTACGAGTCTCCCATCTGTTGTTGGTTCGAGAAATCAGCTCCCCCACTAGTTCAAATTGGGTGGTTTAAAATTGCACTTTTAACTCTAGCATGGATTTTTGTTTTTTGAAATGAGAGGCATGTTGTTTTCGACCGATTATCTTTCTGGACTCGTATTTTGCTACCTCAGGAAGGGGCGTGCCGGGCCCCATGTTTTTGTTTCTCCTTCGTCTGTAAGTTGTATTTCGTGGGAATGCTTCATAATGTTTCTTTTTTTTAGCTATTGGTCGTGGATAATTGACGTTTTTTTTTTAAGTTTAGATATCTGAAATTTCAAGTTCCCTTCTGAGGAAATCAAATTTATTTTACTTTATCAATTTCCACGCGTTTTTCGCTACGATTCTTTGTTGTCTTCTGTCTATGTTATTTATTATTATTATTATTTATTTTTTTTTTAAGCAAAACAAACAAGGTTAGAAATCTATTCCAATTCAAGGTAACCGAAATTTAATACCATGCAAAAAGAAATTTGTCGTGGTGCCAGTTTTCTGCTCTCCAAAAATTTTATGACATATTTTTTTATAACCACAAGGCAGTTGTTATTTTGCATTAATCATCTATCTTGATTGAGGGGTTTTGAATTTTTGTTCGATCAACTCTGGGCAAGAACTGCGTCGTCCATGAGTTTTATGATATCTTCCTTATCGCTCTTTCTGTAATGTTCGCGTAAAATGGATCGTGCGTCGTGGCCGTCAGATGTAACACTGATTCCGTGTTCAATTAAGATTTGAACGGCGCCAATTAAATTTGAGCCTGAATTGTAAAAACACAAATAATGGAGCGCGTTCCGTCCATTCGTGGATTTTGCGTTGACGTCAATTCCTTGTTTAATTAAGATTTTAGTTGCGTTGATTAAATTTGATGTTGAATTGTAAACACACAAGTAATGGAGCGCACTCCATCCAACTTTGTCTTTGGCGTTCACTTCTAATTCGAATTGAAATAACATTTGAATTGCGTCGATTAAGTTTGAACCTGAATTCTTTTGACATAAATAGTGAAGCGCATTTTGTCCGAATTCGTTCGCTGCGTTAACGTTGATTCCGTGTTGGCTTAGGAGTCGAATCGCGTCTGTTAAGTTTGGACTTGAATTATTTCGGCACAGAAAATGGAGCGCATTCCGTCCGTACTCGTCCGTTGCGTTCACATTAATCCCGAGGTCGATTAAAGTCTGAATTCTTGCAGTTAGATCCATTGAAACATCGCGTGCACATAGTCGACGCAATTCGCTTTCCTTTTTAGCAAACTGTAATCAACAAAAATTGACAATTATTTCATTCATTCCGCGAATTGGCTTAAATTTATTGCACCGTATTCTTTTTGAGTTCCAGCTGATTGATGACTCCTTGATGCGATGTATCATTTAGCTCATCTTCGGACGTTGTTTCAAGTAGATCATTCGAATCGTTTAATTGTAATTCACGGTCTATTTCTACAACAAATTACGCGTTTGGGTTTTAATAATCTCGATTTCAACACGGCTTTAAAAATAATCCCCGTCTTGAAATCGTAAAACGGTAGCACAACACAGTAATAAACGGGAAAAGTAACGTACCGAGAGACACGTCTTGCTCGACTGGCCGTTCAGGACCGGAAGTAGCGTGCAATCTTGGAAGTTCATCGTCTAAAAGTCGACTCTGATTGGCTGTCACATCCACCGTCGCAGGAGTCGCTGTGCAGTTCTCGTTATCTTCTTTAGTGACGTCCGCTTTTTCATCTTTGGTTAGTGGGTTAATTGCAATATCCGTTTTCGCGTCGACTTCTGAATGAAGAGCCACCTGCTCCCCAGTTTTCTCTCTGGCGTTAGATATTTTCTTCAGCATTATGCTGAATAGATGCGGCGGAATGTCGCGCCACTCGACAGCAAAGCGAAATGGAAGGAAATGCTTCTTATTCTTGATATTCAAATTGATGTCTGGATGTCCGAGTAGATGCGCAGTTGCAGTGATCGATTGTTTTTCCAATGCGAAATGAAGAGCCGTTGATTCTTCCATTTTCTCAATCGCGTTGACATCGGCCGAATTTCGGAGTATCTCTTTGAATAACCCGACGGGAATGTTTGGCCATCCGGCGGCGTAATGGAGGGCCGTCTTACCGAGGCCATCTGTGATGTTAACATCCACACGTTGGCCGTTCTTGTTGTAATTCAAAAGCTCTTTGGCGGCAGTGGCCGATTTCTTGCGTAGCGCCAAATGAAGAGCCGTTCTCCCCAAAATTGACTTTGCGTTGACGTTTGAAGATTTGTCGATGATCGTCTTGAACAAATCAGTTGGAACGTTTTTCCATAAAGCGGCTTGGTGAAGTGCCGTCCACCTGTTTTTCTCCTGAATGTTGACATCCACCCGGTCGCATTGCAGCAATTGCTCGGCGGCAGATTCCCATCTCTTTAGCAGCGCCAAATGAAGGGCAGTTTTGCCTTGGATTTGATCTTGAACGTTGACATCAGCTTTGTTATCCAAGAGCAATTGGATTTTGATGGCCGATCCTGCGTTGGCCGCCCAGTGCAGTGCGGTGTATCCGTATGCGTCGAAGGCGTCGATCTTATCGCTCGTCGTTTGACGTAAAGTTTTCTTAAATGTCCTCATTCCGAATGTGAGTTTTGCCGCTAGATGCAGTGACGAAAAATTGGATGTGTTGACACAGACCTTTTCATATTCCTCGAGAATCTTATCTGCTATAATCCATTTAGATCCGCGCAGCCCCTTATTTTTCGCTGTATGGACGCCAGTCAAATCCCCGTTTTCCGAGATACGATTGCATTCCTCAATGGATGTATCGGCATCCATTTTGAATGAGGCTGTGTTGTGATGACGTGTCGTTAATTAAGTAAGACCCCGTTGTTTTCTTTTTGACTCGGATCACTTTGGATAAAAAAGATAAACTGTTAGTTCTGCTTTAATGTGCCCAGAATGTTTGACACTCTATCTAATAGGAATGCTAGCCAAATTTTACTTTACTGATGGCGAATGGTTTTTTGAATTGAAATGAATTTGAATCTACCTTTGCTTTCTTGGCAATTGGATTCATTCCCTTTACGTGGATGTTGTGGAACAATACTGAAAAGAAACACGAACCCTGATGATGGTAGACCGTATAGATTGTAGGCTATCGGGTTATGACATTCGACTGACAAAGTATCGTAAATTGTCCGCTTATCTTCACCTGTTTACGTGGTTGCCGCACATTCCAGACATACCAGTTCCCACTTTTGTGTCATTGTTTGTTTTTGTTGTTTTCATTTGTTCTTTACATTACCCGTTCCTTTGTGGGACTGTTATGCCAACTGGCAAATCATAATTAAGAAAGGCGAGCTTGCAATTTGCGATACGATGGAACAATGGTCAGAGTCTATTAGCTCTTTAGAATCCCATTTCGCCCCGTACTTTTCCTAGCGACAAGCTAGCGTCGATTTTGATTGAATTCGCTTGATTATTTGAAACACCAGAGTTTTTCTATTTTCTCGCATAACGGAAAAGGTTTCGCTTTGCATTAGTTAATACCTGCGCGTCCATTCCCCGCTTTAACTGGTTATACCGGCTGAGAATGGACGATGAGGCGGGGCCACTTGGCTTGCCGGCTGTAGGTTCAGATAGATTCCACTGCCGATTGCGAGTTTTGAACTTTGTACGATGTCGTAGCCACTATCTCACCTCCTCTTGCTTTTATTATTTCTGTAGGGTCGGCCTTTTATTTAATTATTAATTCAACTAACGCGTGCACAACAATGTCAGCATTTCGATTGACAAGAGACACTCTTGAATTAACGACTTGCCAATTGTTTAAATGTGGGCTTTTTTTTTGTATCTTGTTCTATCAATGTTAAGGTATTGGCGAGTTCCGCCGGAAGAAGTTGTAGCATATTTCAGTGTTAGCCTTTGCTGGGAGGAATCTCACGTCCCTGCCAATACCTTAACTTAGGCGTCATACACTAATATTACCATTTGAAACTTAATTTTCAACTGAACGGGATAAAATTTGTCTCCTTACTTTCTAGATTTGTACGAAGTACACAGCTCATTAATTGTTTTCTGAATTGAGTGATCCAGATTTCCATTAAAGAAAGAAAATCGGCAAAAACTGCAATTCTTACAGCATCCATTTTTGGGCAGCGTACTTGTGTAAATCACATGCCCCTGAAAGACTGTGGTATGGGGTGGTACGGCCAATGTCAATCACGGCCTATAGGAGGAGATCACGATGTAATAAGATTATGATCGTGATCGAGCCACATCATTAAACCTTTACTCGTGATGTGGACCATCTGCCATACGGTGGGCATTTGGTGTGAGCAGGCAGGATACTCAAGCACTCCTCCTATAGGTCAGAAGGTTTCTTGTTTTCATCCCAATGACACGAGGAGCCCTACTCATTGTTTTGAGGTTAGTGATACCAAAAAAGACTGCTTGCCAATCGGTTCTATTCGAATAACAGGTGACGTCATATTTCTCATCGATTTCAATTCACCGGTCCTTAAGCAAAATCTTTGAATCCGCCTTTCAGTTCACATTTCAGATACCATCGCACATACAATTCATCAGGCAATTTTTTTTTCTTTTTCTAACCAGTAAGTGACTGAGAAATGTCTTCTTCTAATAGCCAACCACTGAAGTGGTTCGTGCCTCCGAATCCACCGCCGCCTTCTAGAAAAGATCCCGACAAAAATCCAATTTGCAGCCAAACTTGATCGCCTGCGTTCAGATGGAGCGTCGATTGCAAAGTCAGCGATTCTTGTTGGTACACGTTAGAGTTGCTCTCGTCCGACAGGCCGTACGTCACGATGTCGCCGAACGAATTGCCGTTCAAACACAGGCCCATGTTTAGAGAGCTCCGTCCAGCGCTTGGCAGGAAAGAGGCCGTTCCAGTGAAAATGAAGAAATATTTGCCTACCCTTGGAGCTGTGAATTTACCCGTTGATAAATTCATGGCTCCACCGACGTTGACGCGTGCGACATCGAACGGAATGGGCACTTGAACTTGTTTGAAGGTCGTAGAGCTTCGCAATGCGTTGAAGTAAACGGGCATCGATTTGACATCGGCGAATCCGATCCACGTTTGCAAAGCTGTTTTTGAATGATTTCAATCGTAATTTGATTACAATTATTTATTTATCTAAATGACTTACTGGGATCGCTTTCTGATTTGCCCAAGTCGCAGTAAACAGTTTCCACTGTTTTGGCACCCATAATCAAATAGAGGCCGCTCAAAGTGTGTCCCCTAGCTTTGAGGTCGGAGCACGATCTCGGCATTCCAGTTGCCGGTGTTTGTCTCGTCTCCGCATCCGCCCTCGTGATTTGATTTCCTCCACGCAAGGCGGTTAGAAGCGACGCTTGTTGTTGAATTTTACGTTCCAGATTTTGAACGTGAATCGCCTGAGCTTCCAATGATCTCATCTATCACTCAAGATGTTTTAATTCGAAGTAGAAGTGGAATCGAAAAGAGAGACTCACATTTTGCTGTTCCACTGCCTCCAATTTTGCTGCTAAAACCTCCTGCGTTTTCGTTAGTTTTGTGTTGGAACAATCATTGATGTTTAGGTGATTTGTTTTAGATTTAATAGATTAAATGACGCATGGAAACTTACGTAGTTTTCTACAAGTTGCTGCATTTGTTTTTCCAGAGAAAGGCCAGCGATGGCAGTGATCGACCAACAAGCGCACCAAAGGATTGCGAACGCAGCTCGAGCCATTAGTTGCTAATTTTACGTCCCTTTTCACGAAACTACTGTTCATTCGTCGTGCGATTTATAGTCACTTGTAGTCGACGTGCATCTTTATACTATCGATTTATTATCGAATTATCGCCACGTAGAGTATTTCCACAAGTTCTTGTTAGAGTAATCAAAATCAGGACCATCTGCACTCGTGACACACCTGCGCGTGTATGTTCAGTAGGTAGATAGCAACGAACGATTTCGGCGTCCCGCTGTGCAAATGTTGTTGGAAATCAGTTAGGCGCGCGGCTATGTACAATGGACAATGTATGGTTGTGAGCGAATGAGTGGCATCGCACTTGTATTAATTGGAACAGGTGATATCCGAATTGCAATGATATCGACTCGATGTGCGTGGTCTAGTTTGTGCAATTGTTGGCTAGCCAATGGCCACTGAATTGTTTGAACATTTGAATTGTTTTCGTTTGAAAATGTGAGAAAGATGTTGATGGCCATTATATACTGTAGATCATCGATAATATAAACGCACGGCGAGGCTGAAATGGCAAATGAAAATCAGCATCAATCATCAGGCAAGCAAGCAGACGAAGAATTCGTCGATAGCCTTTTCTTTTCCGGCTGCACAAGAAAATCCTGTTCCATTCTTCCAGGTCAGTCTGTCACAGTCTAATTTACGTATTCCTGAGCGCCATTCCTAATTACGTTACAGTGCCGGTCCAGTTATAGAACCGGCCTGTGCGCGGTTCTATAACTGAATGGTTCTATAACCAAGCACCCGATCTTAGTGCCACCTATCGTCGGTTCTTTCGTCCCTCAAACTTTGACGGTCTTAGAATGTAAGGGCACATAGCAGAGTGGTAATGCTGTTCGCTATGGAACTAGAGTCCGGTGTTCGAACCGCTGCTATGACTAAATTAAAAAAGGTTTTTAATATCTGTGTAATATAGTCTATGGCTATGAATGGTGAGATAATAGTGTATCTTCATTGGTTGGGGACCATCCACAGAGGAAGTGGTTTGATGAACAAGAAGAACTGTTGTCATAACAGAAGGAAAAAGAAATTAGAGTTGGTAGAAGGACTGGAATGGAACAAGGTGCTAGAAGATAAGAATGAATAAAGGAAGCTATTGTATTCTATTGTATTTGGTATGAATAACTTTACCGCCTATTATTATTGTATTTGGTATGAATAACTTTAACGCCTATTATTATTAGTTGGGTCATTGAACCGATGTACAACATTGCCTAAAAAGATAAAACCCATTACAGTAATATTTTTTTGCATGTTTTAAAATGCAAAACCCGTTCATTTCCGCCATAGAAAATCGATATAGTTCATAATACGGCCAACGGTGGCGCTGAAACACGGCAAAGAAAAATCGGTTCGATAACCGAGCCGGTTCCATAGCTAGGCGGTTCTATAACTGGACCGGCACTGTATTTAAATACCCAGAACTTAGGTGGTTTCCTAGTGCTTGTGTGTGCCTCACGCTTTCCCGATGGGGGATTAAACTCGAGGCCGTTTTGATTGGGGAACCTTTTGGTGTCCTTCGCGTTTTAGCAGGTAAACCACACTGAACATTCATATTCACTTGCCGGTGTTGTATACAGATTTAGCAATCCTGGTCAAAAGAAAATTTTCATTACCATGGATACGGAAATGGCAGGCTCATGTTGGGTTTTTGAAGATCGATGAGTTTGGCCGATTGTGTGCATTTCCTTTTTTCTTGGCATGTCAATTAGAATGCACGTTGGCCTGAGCTGATGCACTTGACGGTGGCGATCCTTCTTCTCTTCGAAGCGAGCGAGGAAACCCCTGTCACCTAACTTGATGGCATTTCATATTCAACGCGCCCCTGGGCAGGTATTGTGACGAAGTTCCACGTTTCCTCAGCAATGATTTATTATTTTAAATAAAGGGCCTTTTTGCATTCGATTAGGAAAACCGGACGTACGGAGTGAATGCAGAAAATGGTGAATCCAAAATGAATTGTGGTCATTTGTATGCACGGTCTAAAGGCAGCCCTGTATAAAAGGAGGATGATTTTCGCGTTATTTATGCACTAAGTCCAGTTGACTTAAGCACGTTTCAGTTCCAGCAGTTATCCCGTCATGAAATCCAGAATCATTGTAAGTTTAATTCGGCTGTATACTATTTAAGTAACAATCAAAAACGAGAGTTTTAGGTGTCATCGGCGTTTTCCTTTTGACTAAACTAACAACCAGGATGAACAAATTAGAAGATGCGATGAAGAATCTCAACGCGAATTCCCAAGGTATATTCTTAAGTATGAAATTAGATTCCTTCAGGCATTTCAGCCGACAAACATCGGCCACTTGTGTTTGCATAATTAGTAATTAAAATTGATTTTGAATAGAAACTGTGATAATATTTTTGGTTATAATTGTTTAGCAACCGCAGGTGAGCTGAGGATCATCAAATCGGATCTTTCGAAATTAGAAAAAACTGTGGATGGTGAGACATTTAACAAAATATTAATACCGGTCCTATTTGATTGAATTACAGTCTTACAGTTTTTGAATTATGTTTGTTATTGTTTTAATTTAGCAACCAAAGATAAGCTGGCAACGTTCAAATCGGATCTGGATGCAGTTAAAAGAACTGCTGACGGTGAGTTATTTAAATAACGAAATGTCGATAAAAATGGCACTTCAAATTATTAATCAAATTGAGCATGTCTTGACTGTTATTTCGTGAATATTTAAGCAAGCAAAAAACACGGTGGCAACCATCAAAAGAGATGTGGGCACAATTAGAAGTGATCTTGACGGTGAGACTTTTTTATTACTATGTTAATATCAAAATTTTAAGTGCGATCTTAATGTATTATTATTAATTATTTTTTTATAGCAACCAAAGCTACAGTGGCGACTTTACAAATAATTTGAGCACTGTCAAGGAATCTGTAGATGGTGAGAAATTTAAATGTCGATATACAAATATTTCGGATTAATTTATTAAAATTGAACAAGTATGATCGTTAATGAATTTTTTTTTTTTTTTTTTTTAGAAACTAAAACTACGGTGACGAATTTAGAAACGGATTTGAGCGCCGTCAAAGAAACAATAGAGGGTGAGTTATTTGATTAATTATTCATAAATTTAATTATCGAAATAGAACTAGGAATTATTAAACAAACTATAGATTGTATTATATTTAACGAACCAAATATCAAAGTGATAACAGTTGTATTAATTTTATGATATTATAACAGATATAAATATGAAATCAATAAATCAAAACAGGTTTGAGTGAGACGACCTCTATTGATCACATGCCCACTTCATGCCTCGATCTACAGGAATTGGGCAACATCAAAACGGATTGTACAACATCAAGTCGTCCACTAAAGTTGCCACTGTTTTTTTGCGACTTTACCAAAGATCCTAATGATGCAGGTAACAAGCCTTTCTTACACGCAAGTTTTCGTGCATTCATTAATTGTGTTATTGTAATTTTTTATAATTTGTTTGACAGGTTTTCAGCAAACGATTGGTTCTCTCAATGTGCAAATCGCCCCGTCTATTTTAACGTCCTTGGAACGAGTCCTTGTCATGTTTCCAAAAGCGGATTAACATGATAAGCTTTTTAGTCGTAGGATTATTTAGGGGCAAAGCTTAGATGCAGTTGTTGTTGAATTTATTTATGTGTTTTAGCGTTTCACTCCTGATTTCCCTAAACAAATTATTTATAAATAAATACAGAAAATTTGTCTGAAAAAATGTTTTCACTTTTCCACGGAAAATAATAAATAGATAACTGATGTCTTTGCGATTTTACGTGATGGGCACAATTTTAGATTGTCCAAGCTTGCGCCAGGACAATTAAAATATTCGCTGCATTTTATTCCTTTTACCTGCGCTATTTGACATCTTATTGATTAAATCTGAAATGAGATTTCCTTGTTTTCCAATTTGTCAAACTCAAAATGGCAGAAGGGAAAGCGGCGAGAAGAATAACAAACAATGGCAACGTTATCGCCAACCCTTCCTCCTTTCTTCATTTGGATCGCCATTTACGTCGCAGAAGATTGATTCAGTGCGATTCCTTCTAATTATTTTGGATTAGGTGTATCTCCAAATTACGTAATGTTATATTAAGTAAGAGGAACAAAAATTTTAAAATTTGGATTGTCTTGTGATTACCAGCATTGAACTGCTATTTATTTCCATTGGTGTTGTATTTCTTTGTGAAAAACGTGGTTCGTGGGCGGACTTATCGGTGTGTATTTGTGTTCATCCAGGCCGCTGCCCTTTAGATTGAGTGAGATGTAATGAAATTCGATTTATTGAAAAGGTGGGCACTTAAAGTTTTGGTGTCGTTGAAAAATTATTTTAATTTCATCGTGAATCTGTCTTGAAGAGAATGGACAACCAACATCTTCATGTGTCACATCGACCATTTTAGAGTGTGTTTCCTGCCTTATATTTTTTTAAATAAATTTAATTGGTTTTAGTTGCATGCTGTTTTAATTTGGCTTTATTAATCGCACGAAACGTCATTCGAAAATGTATTTCCATTTTCGTTTTACTTAATTTCAGTCCACCTTCTCAATGTTTCTGACAGAAGTAATGTTCTAATCAAAGAGACATTTCTTTTTCTAACATGAAACCATTAAAGTGTGTAAAATTGTTGATTCCCCATATGTATCCATTTGTTGGTATGTTGTAAGCTTGTATCCAGATCTGGTCTCCTTTGGCCAATCGCAGCGTCGATTGCACCGAAAATGTTTCAAACTGTACGCCATTGGAGATCTCGTCACAGTCGCCAGCGAAGAAGAATAGAATATAGAAGGCCTTCGCTGTGCAGCGTTTGAATGCAATTCAGGGCGACAGAAGTTCTCTGCTCCATTTCCAGGTCAGATTTTAGACTTTTTTTTTTCGTGTCAGTGCAATTTGACTTTTGAGAAGCGTGGAGGCGCTTCTATCATTCTATCTGGACACCCTTTTCAAATTGCAATCATTTTCTTTTTTCCTTCCCTTGATATAAGAGAAATATTTGCAAATGATGCACTTAAAGAATGACCTGAATCCATCCCTTTGTTGGCTCACAAATCGTCGGCTCCGACTTTCAGAATCTTCTCTGGCCACATTTCGTCTTTTTGGCGCAATTTCGGCTGCGATCGTGTCATAGAGTGGGGAGGTGCTATAGCTGACATCGTATTCGATCTGAACAAGAGTGTGGGCCTGTTTTTAAGTTATAAATGGGGAAAGATCAAAGGATTAGCTGTTTCCCAAATCAGAATCCCTTGTTGTCCTTAACTTTTGAAGGTCATGGCAGTGAAATTGTTTATTTTTCATTTTCTCGATAGATGTCTGCCCTTTTAATTAATCTTAAAATAAATTCTTTATCAGCCCAACAAAAAACAAATGGCCAGCCATTGTCAGGATATAATAAAATGGTGGTTTAAAACAATCACTTAAATACTTGAATTATCAAATGGGTGTGCTGTTTAAGTGAGTCACGCACTTTGACACTTGACTTGAGGCCACTTTGATTTTTGTTTTGTTTCATCGTCCTTTCATGGACAGAAACCAGTCTGTAAATTAGCATTGATTTTACAACCAACGGTAAGTGTTGAATGACCTTGAGACATAAAAAAAAAATTTTTTCTTTGTTTATTTTTTCTTGTGGTTGTCTATATGAAAAAGTTGTTTTTTATTTGCCCTTTAATGGACGAAGAAAACTTCATTTATCGTAACACAGAATCTTTGTATTTCTCATCTGGATATCCTCGTTAATTTTATCATTTCATATTTTATGAACAAGCAAGGGGCAACACTATGGCCTTGCTGTCGTCGCCTACATTTGTCAGGTTTGCAACAAGCTAATATTTGATGTTTTCTACTTGATTTCACTTCACTTTTACTCTTCTATTTCACCAGCTCTACCGCTCGAGTCTTTTTCCTTTTCTTTTCTTCAGCGTGCAAAGCGATTCTGGTTGGCAAGTCAACTTTTTCAGCGTCAAATTACGTGTTTTCCCATTCGGCAAAGTCCTCATTTCACCGCTCTTACGTCCAACTCAACTGAAAATGGCCTCGCCATTATCTTCAAGTCATGCTGGAAATGTACACGGCATTCAGTTTGATCGCTCACATCTTTTCGGGGAGGATGGCTATACTTCAGTGTTACATGGTACATTGAATGGTCAAAGGGTAGCAATCAAAAGAATCGAGGTGACCAGAGGCACAAATCAAACAACTGACAACAAGTAAAAAATTCTGCAGCAGTTAAACCATCCGAATGTCGTCAAACTTCTTCACTATGAACACGACAACACTATGAACACGACAACAATTTTATGTAAGATTCTTTTTTCTTGTTTTTAACCAAAAATAAATTATCATAATGATTTTCGTTTATCTCTTTGCCGTGTTTAAAGGTACTATGCATTTGAATGGTGTAACACCTCGTTATCTCAGCTGTTCTTGAAGTCGGATGACCCCAAAAAATACGATGGACCTATGCCACATCATATTGATGCTTTGTTTCAATTGGCTTCTGGTCTCAAACACATTCATTCACAGAATTTAGTTCACGGAAACATTAAACCAGAAAATGTCCTGATCTCGGTAAGATCTGGTGGCAAAGATGATATAACTCTCAAATGGGCAAACTTTGGACTGACCAGAAACGTCAGTGAACGAGGAAGAGGGAAAACAAATCAAGTGGGGGGAGATAACACGTGGTTGGCACCCGAGTTGCTGTCGTTTAAACTAAATAGCAACGTAGAAGAAAACAATTACAAAGAG
Source organism: Daphnia magna (assembly GCF_020631705.1). NCBI lineage: Eukaryota > Metazoa > Arthropoda > Branchiopoda > Diplostraca > Daphniidae > Daphnia > Daphnia magna. Next base: position 12,355,764 of record NC_059185.1, on the reverse strand, counting down.
ACCGCCAAGAGCGACGTCTTTGCACTAGGACTCGTTTTCGGAAGTCTATTCTCGAAAGGTGAACATCTCCACATAATTGGATTAATTCTTTTTCTTTTTCAGTGAGCTAAATTGAATTAATTGACATTTTTAAAGATGGTCGAATTGCATTAAATTGGTTATACCTTCTCCTTGATGGCTTTTAGTTGACTAACGCGTTGACTAACTTGTGTCGATGTCATCCTTTTGTCAGGGGCGTGTTCCAACATTTTTTTCATTGGGTCATTCTCGTAACAGTCGCGTAATTTGCCGTCAATTTCTAAAACAAAGTCACGATTTATTCATTCACCATAAAATCAAAAGGATTTTTATCTATATGAGGAATTACTTTGCATGTTGATGGGATTCCCTTCAATTATGTTTTGGGGAATTTCATTTTCATTTCCCATGGGACCGTAGAGATGTTCACCGTTCAAGAATAGACTTTCAAAAACGAGTCCTAGTGCAAAGACGTCGCTCTTGGCGGTCTCTTTGTAATTGTTTTCTTCTACGCTGCTATTTAGTTTAAACGACAGCAACTCGGGTGCCAACCACGCGTTATCTCCCCCGACTTGATTTGTTTTCCCTCTTCCTCGTTCACTGTCGTTTCTGGTCAGTCCAAAGTTTTCCCATTTGAGAGATCTTATCTTTGCCACCAGATCTCACCGAGATCAGGACATTTTCTGGTTTGATGTCTCCGTGAACTAAATTCTGTGAATGAATGTGTTCGAGACCAGAAGCCAATTGAAATAAAGCATCGATATGATGTGGCATAGGTCCATCGTATTTTTTTGGGTCATCCGACTTCAAGAACAGCTGACATAACGAGGTGTTACACCATTCAAATGCATAGTACCTTTAAACACGGCAAAGAAATAAACAAAAATCATTATGATAATGTTTTTCGGTTAAAAACAAGAAGAAAGAATCTTACATAAAATTTTTGTCGTGTTAACAGTGAAGAAGTTCGACGACATTCGAATGGTTTAACTGCTGCAGAACTTTTAACTTGTTGTCAGTTGTTTGATCTGTGCCTCTGGTCACCTCGATTCCTTTGATTGCTACCCTTTGACCATTCAATGTGCCACGTAACACTGAAGTATAGGCATCCTCCCCGACAAGATGTGAGCGATCAAACTGAATGCCGTGTACATTTCCAGCACGACTTGAAGATAATGGCGAGGCCATTTTCAGTTGAGTTGGACGTAAGAGCGGTGAAATGAAGACTTTGCCGAATAGGAAAACACGTAATTTGACGCTGACAAAGTTGACTTGCCAACCAGAATCGCTTTGATGGTAACATTTATATTACCTGCAATTATCAAATAAATTTAAAGTTTAATGGAGATAATGGTTTTTTACAGTGTATCTGAAAATCCGTGTAAAAGGCTGTGACGTTTATTTACGTGCCTTTTTCAAGTTTTACCAGATTTGTTTTATGTTTTTTCTTTTAGAAGGTCGAATTAAAGGACATGCATTGCACGAGAAAAAGAAAGGCAGACACGGGCACGCCCGTATTCTGCATTGACTAAACAAGGAAAAACTAAGCAATTTTAAAATCTAATTATTTTGTTTTTGGAAGAGGGATCTTTACCTTGTCCGTCATTTCCGTTCAATTTTCCTCAATGGAAAACGGAAAAATAATGCCAGTTAAGGCCACAATTCACTTTTGGGATTTCCTTTGTCCTTCTAAATGTCGTGAGCGGTGTTAACTTGTGAGAATGGCGAGTGAGAGCTGGGTGTGGCAGGGAGTTGGTTTCTTATCAGTTCTTTTTTGTCAAGTTCCTTCTAGACATTTTTCATTCCACCGCCAGAGGGGGTAAGCATTTCTAAATCGAACGATTTTTCTTCTCGCTCTCCTCCTCATCCTTCTTCTCTTCTTTCTCTTTAGTTCGTGTTTCCATTATTTCGTGTTTCCATTATTTCGTGGACAAACATGGTTGATGTATGGCTTGAGTAGCGGGCACGCCAATGCATCCATCGCCTTTAAAAGTCATGTATTGGAAGAGACTTAAAGCTAAAAACTAGGTGGCAGCACATAGCAGGACTACGGACGACAGTGGCGGTTATTGCTCCAATACCAGATGGCAGTGTATAACGAAGGACCATGGCAGAGAAAAAGAAAACAAAAGGAATAGATCTATGCTGCATGCAGTTTTATAGTGTGACGTCATTGATACGTGGAACCATGGACTACTCTATTGTTAAGGACGGGACTGTTCGACATTTCATATGCCACCCATGTAATTTTTTTTTATTTTCTATTGAATTCAGTTTAAAAAAATAATTATTGACTTACCAAATGTCCCTATATTGAAAATTAACCCTGAACGAGTTATTAATTATTTTGTATCAGAAAATCGGGAAATTGGGCGGGCCGCCGATGCCATCTGGGAGCCAAAAATCCAAACTCATTGCTTGTTTTCTTTGTTCAGTTGTCAATCAGCAATATCATGCAATTTTAGTTGATAGATGGCACCCGACAATTTCGAGTTCAGTTGTCAATCAGCAAGAACTTGCAATTTTTGGTTGATAGATGGCACCGGCGGCCCGCCCAATTCCCCCTCCTACCAAAATTTAAATCGCAATATCTTCTTAAATGATACGTTTTATAAGAAAAAGATTACAATCGCCTTTAAAAGCTGCATTTAATGGTGTATTTTTTATTTTTCCATGAAAATAGCCACAGTGACACCCTTTAACAAGGCGGGATAGGGAAACTTTCCCGTCCTTAACAATAGAGTAGTCCATGGTGGAACACGAAAATGTAAACTGCATTTTGTTTCCTTGTCCCCCTCCGCCTCGAGGCAGTTTGGACAAATTCGTAAAAAATCCCGGATACAACTTATCGACACCTCTAATCTTGAGTAAGTTTCACTTGGTATGCTGACTTATTTTATTAGATGTTATTTTGACCAAACATCTTTTCGTGATATCCATAAATTTATTGTTGACAGAAAGGGCTGGCACATTGAAGTGATATGGATCCTTCTTTCACGTTTACGTCCGTTCTTCCATCGTCTAAGATGAAAAACAAAGCCGATGTCAAATTATCGTTAATGCCTTTAAAGGAAATTTTGAGGCTGAACAGTTGACGAGGAAATCCCCTTTGCTAGGGAAAAAGTTGCCTTGTTGCAGGTTCAGATAATTCATTCCAAACTGCCTTTTTCATTTCTCTTTGCCAGATTATGTAATTTGTGTGTACCCATTTGCAGTTTACTTCAGTGGAAAAGATGATTTGCTGCACTGCCACCTTTAGGCCTAGGGTTCAACATTCCGATGGAAGGCGCATTGGCATCTACCAATGCTATAACACCAACAATTTGAATATGCCAGTCAGCAATACTATGACGGATGTGTTGAGTATGCACTAGTGATATCCTCATGCATACATATTGATGGTTTATACATATGTCAAATATTTTGCATTAGGTCCAGAAGATCCAGATTTAATTGTGCCGGGGAACGAAGAGATCGACGTTCAACAGATACACGAAACTTCGCTCGACCGTTACGACAGCTGCTACATTTCCAACGGTTCGTGTGGTGATGGATTCATTAAATCTTTAGAGGCACACATTTTTTTACCACGTTCTGTTATGCGCAGGCAAATCGGGTGAAGAAATCGCGAATGATGGACGAACAAAATATTGTAACATGTAACTGAAGGTGGACGTAGCAACTTCCACGTCATTTAGTACGCCAGTGCCGAAACGACGTGCATATGCAGATCAAAAGGAAAATAATTTCACGTTAATTCCATCGTCGTCTTTGTTGTTGTCATCATTATCTTTGCTATGATCGCAGTTGCGGTTTCATCAAAAGGTTGTCAAACATTTGAATTTAATCATTTTATCCTAAAAAATCTCGCCCAATAGTTTCGATTCATCCCGAATGGATGTAGCGAATCTAAGGCGAGCTGATGGTCGTAATGGAATTTTTCGCCTACGACAATTTGTAAGATTTTTTATGCCCAATTGCCGTCCTTTCGTGAACGTATTGGATGAATATGACAATCCTTCACCTCACTATCAACAGTAATCAAGCAAGAAATAATAGTCTAAAAAATTGCTATTAAAATCCAAATATAATTGCAGGAAAGTTGGCTCCAGTTCGTCCCTCAATCTCTCTTCTGTTCCGTTCAGCAAATGCAGTAGCGTTGTCATGTTTGGGGTATCCAAAGCGATGGAGGACATAGTAGAAGGTTGATAGCTAAAAAAGGAGTTGCATTAACGGAGGTTTTTGATATCCGTAAATGAGTGAAACCTGAAAAAAAAAAAAAAACGAGGATTTGGCGTTTAATCAAATGAGAGCCCTCTGAGGAGTGTGTTGGCTGTTTGGTTTTTGGAGCCATCACCACCGGATTCTAACGTCGCATTTTCAATCATTCAATTTGAATTCGTATGTACAAATGACTCGTGTTCCTGAGGTTGAAGCTCTTTGGGGAAAAAAATTGGCGAAAGTTAAAAATGAAAATTGTTTCATTTTTTATAACCCCTTGAGAAAAACAAATAAGACATGAAAATTTGATAAAATGAAATACAAAAAGATAAAAATTAATTTCGTTTGAAAGAGGTGCAAATATGGCAGCCCTGTTGGCTGTTACCTTAAGGAGTAGGGAGAATTTTTTACTCAATCGCACTTACCCACCTAAAGTTGTCGGAGAAACAATGGCGTTCTTCTGCAGGGGATATTTTTTTTGTATTTATTTTTTATTTTAACAAGTAACACGTGAGTTAAAGACATGAAAATGAAACCGTTTCATCCGTCGTTTGACTACCGTTGTTTTAGTGCTTTATTGTTTCGAAAGAAACGTGGATTGTGAGCTCCTTATCTGCGTGCATCTGTCGTCATCCAGGCTGCTACCATTTCGATTATGTAATATAAAATGAAATTCAACATTTTTAACTAGAGGTGTTTAATAGTTTTTGTTTGGTCACGAATCTCGAAAATCTCGAATATTCCGAGTGAATGGTAAACCAGTCGTGAAGTGAACAGCTTCGGGTGCCACGCGGTTTATTTGTGGACGAATTCCATTCGTAATTGCATTCATCACAGAAGGCTAGTCTTTGTAATTATCAGCGTTTTTTATTGTTAAACACATTAAGCGTGTTTCCTTGATTATTTACGACCATCTGACAAAAAGTTTGCGATGCCATTCGACGCGTTTCTATTTCGGGCAAATGTTTCGTCCTGTAACGTCTCCATTTACGAGTCGATATGTCACGACTAGATAGCCTACAAGATCGACATAGAGCTCTGGATAAACATTGCAAGTGATTTTCCAAGCTAAAGTTTGCAACAGTTTTCATTTGCCACTATTGTTTCTCACAGTCTTGGCAGTCTTTGTTTTTCTTACCCTACCTTAGTGTGAAGAATTGACCACCTAACGGCAGTCCGTGTTGAATTTTTTGTATACGCTTTGCAATGGGCAGACGATTCAGTCGGGCTCGGACATTACGAATTTCAGTTTCACCAGGGTCGAGGCGAAAATCTAGGTATTAAATTTTGATTCCACACATTTTACAACACGATTTATTGCGTTTTTTTAATCTCTCCTAGTTTATTTTACTTAAACGAATGAAGGACTACAAAAACAGCAAAGTGACCGTTTTAAGATAACGAGTGTCGAGTCTTTGTCTAATCACCCCTGGGTAAGCGCAGCTTTGTCGAGGAGTTTAAGAATTTCTTTCTTTTCTGTGTTGCTCAGTTCATTGTTTTTGCGTAAAATAGATCGTGGGTCGTTGCCGTTGGGTATGACGCGAATCCCATTTTGGATTAATATTCTAATTGCTTCTTTTGAGTTTGAGGTTGAATAGTTTCCACACAATAAATGAAGAGCATTTTCTCCATATTTGTTCGTTGCGTTGACGTCAATTCCCTTTTCGATCAAGGTTTTCATCGCGTCGACAAAACTTGGGTTTGTTTTGTTTCGACACAAATAATGGAGCGCGTTCAGTTCATGGTTGCCCTTTGCATTCACGTCGATTCCCTGTTCGATTAACAGTATAATTGCATCGATTAACGTCGAGCTTGAATTCAATTCGCACAAAATGTGTAGCGCATTTTTTCTAAATCGGTCCTTTGCTTTGATGTCGATTCCTTTCTTAATTAGATTTTCAATTTCTATTGTTAGATCCGACGAATTTTCAAGGGCACATAATCGACGCAATTCTTCTTCGCGTGCAATCCGATGCGATTTTTCCTCGCGTGCAATCCGATTCGAATCTAATAGAAAATTGTCAAGATGGTTGTTCGATTCTGGAGTGTGTGCAGTTCCCCTGGAATTTGATAGTTCGTCGACGACTTGTGCCGATGTTATTCTTATTTGAAGGTCGTCTTCCAACATATGACTAAGTATGTTATACGCATTACACTCTCGCAGTTTAGTTGCAATTTCTAAAACAAAGAATATTAAATTACGTTAGCAGGCAACACAATTATTGTAGTAAATTAGGACTTACCTCCAATTTTAATCGGACGTTTTTCTTTGATGTTGTAGTGAATTTCTATCTCGTCGTTACCGTAAAGATGTTTGCCGTTCAAGAAAAGGTAACCGACGACGAGGCCTAGGACAAACACATCGCTCTTGACAGTACCTCGAAGCTCACCTGCCTCTTGCGCGTTTTTCAGGGACTCAGGGGCGAACCAAGTATTTGTTCCTTTGATTCCACTCAACGTCCGGGTTCCCCGCTCATTTACGTCTTTTGACAATCCAAAGTCAGCCCATTTGATTATTGTCTCGTCATCTTGACGAGGAGGTCGCTTTATGAGGACGTTTTCTGGTTTAATATCTCGATGAAATAATTGCTTGAAATGTATGTATTTCAGGCCTTCAGCTAATTGACGAAACACTTCGATATTAGGTGGCATAGGTCCGTTGTATTTTTTTGGATTATTCGAATTCAAAAACAGCTGATCTAAAGAGGCGTTGCACAATTCCATTGCGTAGTACCTGAAACACCGCAACAAAGAAACAAACTGCATTATTTCATTTTTTACTTTTGAGCATACGAAAAAAAAATCTCACCTGAAATTGTCGTCGCTTTCACAATGGAAAAGTTGGACGATGTTTTGATGGGTCTCAAGCTCTCGCAAAGCTTTTTCTTCGTTTGCATTTACCTCATTTAGTAAAACTCTTTTTACTGCTACTGCAAGGCAAACTGCGTCATTTTTTAACTCTCCTCTAAACATGGAGCCATAACCACCACTTCCTAATTTATCACGCTGGTCGAACTTTATTTTCATTTCATCAAGGAGTTTAAGAATTTCTTTCTTTTCTGTGTTGCTCAGTTCATTGTTTTTGCGTAAAATAGATCGTGGGTCGTTGCCGTTGGGTATGACGCGAATCCCATTTTGGATTAATATTCTAATTGCTTCTTTTGAGTTTGAGGTTGAATAGTTTCCACACAATAAATGAAGAGCATTTTCTCCATATTTGTTCGTTGCGTTGACGTCAATTCCCTTTTCGATCAAGGTTTGCATTGCGCCGATAAAACTTGTGTTGGTTTTGTTTCGACACAAATAATGGAGCGCATTCCGTCCATCGTTGCCCTTTGCATTGACATCAATTCCCTCGCGGATTAAGAGTTGAATTGCATCGATTAAATTCGAGTTTGAATTGAATCGACACAAATAATGGAGCGCATTCCGTCCATATATTTCATCCTTTGCATTCACATCAATTCCCAGGTGGATTAAGTCTTTAATTTTTTCTATTAGATCAGACGGAGAGTCACGGGCACATAGTTGACGCAATTCTTCTTCTCTTTTTTTAGTGAGCTAGATTAAATAAATTTACGATAAGGTTGTTACTTCCTTATTTAGGAAATAATAAATAATATTACCATTTTGTTGATGGATTTCAGTTGTTTGACGACTTCTTTCGAAGTTATTCTTTTTTGCGGGTCGTCTTCCAGCATTTTCCTTAGTAAGTCATACTCATAGTAATTGCGCAATTCACCATTAATTTCTATAGTAATGCAAAATGCAACAAACTCTTTATTAACAGAAGAGAAAAATAGTATGGAAGTAAATTGGGGATTACTCTGCATATTCACTGGATTTCCTTTTCTAATGTTTTTTTCAACATTATCTCCTTTGGAACCGTAGAGATGATCTCCCTTCAGAAGAAGATAGCCGAAGACGAGGCATAGGACAAACACGTCGCTCTGAACGGTGCCTCGAGGCTCATCTTCCTCTTGCGCGTTTTCCAGCAATTTCAGGGACTCGGGGGCGCGCCATTTTGCTGTTCCTTTGATTTCGCTCAACGTGAACGTCCCCCGCTCATTTACGGCTCTTGACAGTCCAAAATCAGCCCATTTGATTGTTACCTCATCACTTCGGTCAGTTGAACGAACGGAAATGAGGATATTTGCTGGTTTAATATCTCGATGAATTAATTTATTGAAATGGATGTATTCAAGACCTAAAGCTAATTGAAGAAACACTACGATATCAGGTGGCATAGGTCCGTTGTATTTTCGGGGATCATCCGACCCCAAAAACAGTTGATCCAGCGAGGCATCACACAATTCTAATGCGTAGAATCTGTCCGCACAAACGAAACAAAGGAACATTTATTAATATATCGGTTTACTTAGGAAAACTACACCAATAAATCTTACATGAAGTCATCGTCACTTTCACTATGAAAAAGTTTGATAATGTTCGGATGTTTCAATTTTTTCAAACATTCTTCTTCGTTTCTTTTGATGTTGCCATCAAGGAGAACTCTTTTCACTGCGACTTGAATGCCTTCAAATTTGCCTCTAAAAACGTATCCATAAGCACCTTTTCCTAATGTAGCATTACGTTCGAACGTAATTTTTTTCCCCTCCATTATGTCGATACACACCACGAAAAGAAAGTTGTTGGATGTTTCGAGTTTCCGAATGGCGCTGTTGCCTTCTTTTAGTCCAAGTCAGCAAATGGCCAACGCCCTTAGTTGATATCGTCTAATCTTGATTGATCATACAGATACCACTATCGTATGTCAATCGACGTGCTACGTTTATTAGTAAAGTTTGTTTTACACAACCACTGGAGACATCTGTTATTTTTCTTGTGATTTTGATTCTTGAAAATTACATTTGACGGGGCAATTTTAAAGTGGAAATGCAGTTGCGTTTTGTGGGACTGAGTGCATCGAAGATGGGCTACATAATTAAAGCGTTACTGTTAAGTGGTTTTATTTCTCGCCGTTGATTCAACATTCACTAATTAAATTTGATTCTTTTATTTTGCAGTTGTTTTGGCCAGCCGCTTACCCGAGCTGGAAAGAGAAAACTAGTCATAAAGAGGAGAGTCGTACAGATGCTTGGACGGATAACTAGGCCGACGAGAGGTAATTTACATCAACTATTGGATGATTTTTCTGCTGTCAAGGAACGTGAAGGCAATCCGAATGTTTGTCGGATCGGTTGATGCCCAGTCATCCTTTCCGTGAGCGCTTCCGTAGTGATCGCCCAGCCTCGTGTTAGTCTTTGCAATTTAGCATGGCGGGCGCAATGGAATTGTTGCTGCATTTCGTTGGTTTTATGTTGGAACAATCATTATATTTAGGTGTCCTGTCTCATATTGCAAGATTAGATGACACACAAAACTACTGTTCTTTCGTCCTACGATGTGTAGAAACTTGTATCCGACGTGCAAATAGGTGGGGGTCTTTACTATCGATTTGTTATCGACTTATCGCCACGTAGAGTATTTCCACAAGTTCTTGATCAAAATTCGGACCATTGCAACTGTGTCACATCTGCAAGGCTTTGTGTGTTTAAAGTACGTAGTTAGCAGCGAACGAGTTCGACGTCCCTCTGTGCAAATGTTGCTGGAAATTAGGCCCTATGCTGTGTAGTCACACTGCATGTTTGTGACCGAGTGAGCTGCATCGCACTTGTCTTAATTGGAACAGGTGATGTATTAATTAAAGCGATGTCGACCCGATGTGCTGGTCCAGTTGTGCAGGTGTTGGCAAGCCAAGCCAACAGAATTAGTCGACTCGTTATGGCTCTACCATAGTAGATGGTATTATGTTGATACTTCATTTTAAAAAAAAAAAAACTAATACGGAGAGGATAAAAAGAAAGAACAGCAATTATTTTGACGGATTTTCTAGTATTTAAAATGAATTAAACAACTACGTTTAGCCATTTAACCGTTCAATGAGTAAACTTGAAACAGAGTAATAGAATATTCTATAGAGTATTCTATTTCTCTGCTTGAAATGTGTTCCCTTGTTTTGGTTCAAAAAAAGAAATGTGACGAGAAGAAAAACAAACAATGGCAACGTCATTGCACACCCTTCCTCTTTTCTTCAAGTCGATCGCCATTTATAATGTCACTCGTTTGTCCGAATGTCTCCAGCCAGTGGAAATTCCTTCCATTCATTTTTTTTTTTAAATCTGTGTCTTTAAGTTACCAAGGAAGAGCCATAAAAGTTAGACACTTTGGATTGTGTTGTGATTAGCAGCATTGAACTCGTATTTGTTTGTTTGGGAGAAACATGGCTTTTGGGCGTGTGTATCTGTTCATCTAGACCGTTGCTCTTTTGATTGAGAGAAATTTAATGAAATTCGTTTTATTAAAAAAGTGGGACCATTAAGTATTGGTTTCGTTGAACAATTATTTAAAATTTAATAGTAAACCTGTCGGGAAGTGAACAGACAGCCAATAACTTGATGTAACACGCAATCCATTGAAGAGTGAGTTCCATGTTTTTTTTTTACATATATATGGGGTACTTCTGGTGCACGAAGAATTAAATTATCTTATTACGAACGAAAAATTTTAAAAACGAATTAATGATAGCTAATTTACAAATATCTGCCAAAAGTCAGTGACTATTACTTACGTAATTTTTCTTTTACATGTGATAGTTATGATTGTGGTGTTCCTGTCTACAAGTAGACATTCACAACAGAAATGCCGGCCATTATTAGACTACGAACAAGTTCCATTTGTGTAACTCTGTGTGAACAGTACAACAAAAGTCATTTTGAATGTTGTCAGCAAATCGCGTGAATATTATCACAAGCGCTTATCGCTTTTTTCTTTTTTTTCAGTGAAAAAGATCAAAATGATCATTTCTGTTTCCCACATCTTTGTTTAATTTAGTTTTTGTTGTTGCAAGCTATTTTATTTTAACTTGATTAATCGAATGAAACCTCAATTGAAAATGTATTTTCGATTTACTTTACTTCAGTCCACCTTCTCAATGTGTCTGACAGAAGTTATGTTTTTGCTTAAAGAGACAATTCCTCTTCTAACATGAAACCGTTAAAGTGTATGAAATTGTTGATTCCCCATAGGTATCCATTTTTTGGTATGTTGTAGGCTTGTATCCAGATCTGGTCTCCTTTAGCCAATCGCAGCGTCGATTGCATCGAAAATGTTTCGAATTGTTCGCCATTGGCGATCTCGTCAGCGAACGCAGATGAAATGGGATAACCGTTCATGTACATGAAGATGCCGCAATAAAGTCTGGATGTGGATCCGGCCGGAAAGTAGGCCATTCCGGTGAAAGAGAAAAAATATTTGCCTGCAGATGGCGCCGTGAATTTGCCAGTCGTCTAATTGTAACCGCCTCCCACGTTCAACCTCTCGAATCGGAATGGAATTGGAACGTACGTTTGGTTAAAGTGGCTGTCCAGTTGGACGTAGAAATACGTTGGCGATGACTTGACGTCTGCAAATCCGATCCACTTCTGAAATCCTGTCAGGCAGTTAATTGCTTCAATCCTACTTCAAAAGGTATTTCCTATTGATCAGCATTTCTCACCTGGATCTGTCGTTGAAAGACAAAAGTCGCAGTAAACTGTTTCTACCGATTTTGCTCCCATGATGGAATAGATTCCGTTTAGGGTGTGACCTCTGTCCTTTAGATCCACGCAGGATCTTGGCATTCCGCTCGGCGTCTGTCTCACTGCCGCATCGGTAGATATGGGAATTTCTTTTGCCGCACTTTGGCTGCCTCTCAGTGAAGTCACTTGAGCTTCAAGTTGAGTTACGTGCGATTGCAGAGCTTCCTGCATTTTTAAAAATTCCAACGAGAAAAATGTTGATAACGTCTGCAATCTAAAGAAAGAATGTGTCCAGCAAATCATCAACTTACAAGATTGCTCTTTAGTTGTTGCAGTTGTCCCTCTAAAGGAAGGTCAGCCATGGCGCATGTCGTCCAAAAGGCCATCACCAAAAGGCTTAAATGCGTTGCCGAGAAGCGAGCCATGTTTGCAGTTAGGATTACTCCTAGAAACAAAGTTGTGGATTGGAATCAGTTGTGTTGCGCTTACGCTGCCGCTGCCTTTTTATTGAGGTCTTATTCGTCCAATTTATCGACTTTCTTTCGTTATCGATATTTTATGTCCTGTCGATTTGGCGCGTCGCCAGTTGTTGTCGCAGGTGCGCAACAACTGCAGAGGTATCTCGTTTAATTACATTTCTTATTTTGATTCCCACTCACTTGTTTTCTGTCTAACTGAAACCTCCTCTGAACTTTCTCTGAATTTTCAAGGGCACATAATCGACGCGATTTTTCCTCGCGTGCAATCCGATTCGAATCTGATAGAAAATTGTCAAGATGGTTGTTCGACTCTGGAGTGTGTGGAGTTCCTCTGGAATTTGATAGTTTGACGACGACTTGTGCCGATGTTATTCTTGTTTCAGGTTCGTCTTCCAACATTCGACTTAGGATGTTGTACGCATTACACTCGCTCAGTTTATCTTTAATGTCTAAAACAAAGAACTTTAGATTACGTTAGCAGGCAACAAAATTATTGTAGTAAATTAGGATTTACCTCGAATTTTAATTGGACATTTTTTTCCGTTATGGGTAATTATAATATGGTTGTTACCGTAGAGATGTTCTCCTTCAATAATTGGAATACGACTGGTGAGAAATAGATCATTATCGATCATAGATGTCATCGTTGAATCGTCTGTCCTGTGAAGTGTGAAACTGAATGTCTAGGCTGTTGCAGACGACACTAATTTAAAAAAATAATAATAATTGCTGTCTTAGATAGTCTGGGCATTGCTGTTGAATGACGGAGGATATTTCACATCATGACCACCTTAATGATAGAAGTCATTGAACATGTGTCAAGTCAAATCGTTGACTATCTGAATTGCAAGGGTCGACATGAATCATGTTTGCAAACGGCCATCGGTTACTCTTTGGCCTCTTGACGAATGACGCCCTACTCGGTGTTGGGAATGTACCGCATTTGTCGTGGTTTTAATGGTTTATTAGGCGGTCCAATTTCGCAGCTGTGCTCCAAAACCAGTGGTAAGTCGGTTTTAATTTTATCTTTGGCATATTGTTTGATTTATCCCTATTGGTTCAAGATTTACTCATTAAATTAAACTCTTGTGTGTATTGCAGTTTATACGAGCTGAAAAGAAAAAAACTGGCTATAAAGAGGAGAATCATACAGACGCTTGGACGAACAACTTGGCCGGCGAGAACGTAAGTTACATCAACTATTAAATGAATATAAATATGTGAAACACGATAATTTGTCTCTACTGTCAAGGAATGAAGCCAAACATTAGGATCGGTTGATGCCCAGTCTACCATGTCCTTTTCTGTTACTCAGGCAAGGATTTTCGGTAACAAGTATTTTAATACTGGGTCAGAATTTTCTGCATTCTGTCTTCTATGTTATGAATTACATTTTTATTTAATTGTCAAATCGTGTAACAGGTTTCCAGTAACACGTAGGAACTGTAGATGTAAAACTTGTCCGTCCTAAAGGAGAGTAATTTGAATACGGATACGATACCTCCTGATTACGACTCAAGTACGTATTAGGTTTATTACGTCAAAAGCGGACGTGCTCCGATACGCGACGGTTGGTGACCGGGTCCACTTTTCAAGTGATATCTTTGCATCTTGAAGCGACTGTCCTCCTGGCTACGGGTGATTCGGTCTGGTTGTATCTTTATGTTCAAGTAACACGCTTGTGGTAGATGTTCATTTTACAGGTCTTACTGGCATGCTGTTGACGGAAGACATTTTAAATCTCAGGTAATTACTGAATAGTGCAGCAGCAATGTTTGTGAAGGGTGACCTTGCAATCCGCTTTAAAGAGTTCACCAAGTACCGTATGTAGATGTTTTAAAAAATGGAATAATTTAATGGAAATGTTTTAGTCGTAGTGTATGGTCTAGTGGCCAAGCAGACACCGTATTCTTGTCAATTCCTGTGTGTTTTAGAGTTACAATCATGACTGCTTTAAACGAATTAATTGAGAAGAAAAATTTGCAAACGTATTTATGCTTCTAAATTTGTAAGTTATCTGATATGAAATCGAACAATAAACTTGTATTTTTAAAAAAGGCATAACAACCAAAACGGTTTCTTCGAACATCGACTTCTTTTTGGAAAATTGATTAGGGTTAAACCGATATCGCCAAACACTAGGTGGCACTGTTTAAGCTTCACTGTCAACCTGACTTTACAAAATTGAACGCACTTCCTTTCCATTGTTACCCACGAAGTAGATTCTGTAAATATATTCATTGCTTACCTGGTAAGTTTCCTGACCTGGTTCGCCTACTTGGAAGGTAGGCAACCCAGGTAATTGCGCACCCAGTAGAAATGTAGTCGGGGAGAACTCTGGTGGGGTAACTTGGCATAGTTACCCCGACCATCAAACGATCACTCGGACATGGGTACCTGAAAAGGAATCGAGCCAGCCACCGTCGAGTTCCCAGGCTAGAGCCCTCGCGATGGCTCCTCTATCCTCGAATCGAAACATCAGAAATTTTCTAAGTATTTTGCCTGATTTAAGATTAATATTTAGAATTTTACATTTATAATGTATCAGTTGTAGCTCAACGGTAGAGCAGCGGCATGGTAAGTCAAAGGCCTAGGGTTCAAACCACATGCGGCAGCTATTCGTATTTTAATTTCAAAAAACAATTTGCTGGATAATTATCTAATTTTACAGAAAAAAAAAATTGGCCAGAAAAAAAATCCTGCTGAAAAAAATTTTTCAAAAAAAAAAAAAATTTTTCATAAAAAAAATTAATAAAAAAAATTGCCAGAAAAGAAAATCTTTTGAAATTATTTTATTGCAGTTTATCAGACATTTACAAAAAACATGGTAGCCCAGCAAGACATACGGTTACACCGACTCAATTGCCCCGACGGGTATATTACCTGTTATGTTTTCGGGTAGCTCCGTAACCCTCCATTAACCTAATCGACGGGTTGATTACCCGTTGTGTTTTCGGGTTGCACCGTAGCCCTCCAATAATCTCATAGTTAACGACCCACACTCACCTTCTAGACAGCGCGCTCCCAACCTTCTCTGCTGATCATAGTATTGCCATAACACGCTACGGGCTTATTATCATAAGTGTAGGGGAAATAGGGCCACAGAAAACTAGGGAACCCCACACATGAACTCCAATATGTCTGCCACAGTACCACAACAAATAGAGAAAATAATAAATACAAGGATATCTTCGGTCGTCCCTCCAACTCCTATCCATTATTTTGGCCCCAAAGATCCATCAAAATCATCTCCGAGCTTCATTATGATCCTATGAACTCTAGAAAATAAATATACATGAAAGCGTAAAAATTAAATGCTTGTTAACATAATTTTTTAATCGATGACATACCTTGTTAATCGCTGTTTTTAAATAAATGCCAACATATAGTAATTCATAAGAAGCTGTTAACCTGTAAAATGCCAAACTGAAGGAACAATTGACTGAATATTCTTTGCAAGAATGAATATTTTAGATTACAGTTTTGTATGATTCCTTTCAGGGCCATGTTCCCTCCTTGTTAAGTGCTTCAGCTTACATATAGTTTAGTTATATTCAGGTTGAATGTTTAAAGTTGTCTTCCAGGTTAGGATGTTTACACAATTGATTCATATTAGATTGAAATTTAGTTTTATGTAAATGGGTTTCATAATAAAAAATGAGGAAGTTTGATGAATATTACTTAGCAAAATATTTTTAGTTGTACTAAAATATTATATTTTTAATTACTAGGTTAATGTTTGTACTTAAAATATATATTCTTGAATGGACTTTTAAATATATATTGACATTTTACCTTAGTACATCACTTTTGCTAAATATCTTTGCTTGTTTTTTCTCATTCACAGGACATTTGTCAGCTTTTCCCATGGTCAAGTAGATTTCCACCCACATATAACCAGTCAGTGTTCCATGGTCTACTACTAAAAATATAAGAAGTAGAAATTGATACACATATTTTGTAGATTAATTAAAATACTTCAGTCTTTTGTCTCCTATCCAAGGGTGGACAAAATCAACATCTTCTTTCCAGTGGTCTGTTAATTCTATGGAATTTTCAATGAAAAAAAGTAAAAATAAAACTAAAATAAATTTACAAAATTCTGAATGTTTTTTGTTATTACCTTTTCAGGAGTAATGAATTATCAGTATTTCCTGGATGACAAAACAAAACTCCATCATTTTTCCTAGCACTGCGGTGTTCAGAAATTTTTGCAACTTATGTTTTTTCAGTCTCAGGATCTTAGGCTTGGTCAGGTGGATTTCTAACTATGGATAACTGGTCAACATTACACGGTCTGCAACTTCCAAACATTTAAGAAGTAAACGTTAGTTATAATGTTTGTAGAATAATCAAATACCTTTCATCGGACTTAAGGTTCCTGTACAGAAGCCACTTGGAAACTCTGAAATGTAGGTAATCAAATGTTTCTTTATGACATTTTTATTTACCTATTTTCAGCACACAGCTAAGCAAATATTTTATCACAATATTTGCAGATAACGCAATGCCAGAATTTGTAGATGATTACACTTCATACCTGTGTATATGCGACCATATTACCACGAACTCATGTTCAACATTGGCAAACACGTTGCCGCTTTTTTTTTCTTCACTCCCCCCAAAAAAAAAAAAGAAAAAGAAAAGAAAACCCGGTAAATCCCGTTGCCAGATAAATTTACAAAACCTGGAAAATTAAACTTTTTAAAACATGAAGCAGAGCATGAAGTTCAGTGTTCAGTGAAAAGATTCTTACTAGCTGTGTCATTAAGAACTTTTTATCAAACCTGAAATATAAAAATATATGTTTGCGCATAAGTTTCGGCTCGAATTACCTTATGCCCAGCCCAGCTTATTACCGGAAGGTACTAGCGCGATTATTAGTTTTTTTCGGCATATTGCCAGTACCTTTCAGTAGTAGGCTGGGTTTCAGGTAATCGAGGCTGAGCTCTACCAGAGAACCAGAGTTGTCTAAATAAAAGTGGGTCAAACGGCCTTCTGTATCCTCCAGCCAGTATTTAAATTTCATAAAAAGCGTCAATAAAGCCATCTATCGTCAAATTAGGCTTTGAAAAAGCATCTACCGGTCGCTTATGAACGCTGATTGCACATGATTATTACGACATATGATCGTACGTGTGATTGCAACGTACACAACAAAAATTGAATGATGGCATGTTTTGCTAACAAGAAAGGTAAAGAAATAGGTTTTTCAAGTTATGGATTTAAATTTAGAATTGAGTCTTTATGTTCTCTTTATTCTTTTTATTCGACATAGTTTGACGAACCAATAGTGGTAAAAGAGCACATTTCAAAGACGTTTTGACAGATGCTGAGGAACAAAATTTGTTAACAGCTATCGTTATTACCTACCTGCATCTACGCGTCATCAGGATGTACTGTCTCCAATGGCTATTACCGGTTCTTTTGATTCCCAAGCCAATCAATCCATTACTTCTCTACAACCATGCTGTTTTCATGGTGCTTTACCTGGCAGGATTCTTTCTGGAACGGCAGCCTTGTACAATTTGCTCACTGGCCTTTCTAGTGGCCCTTTTTCTTTTGTGCTACAGTGGGCTTGGCTGGTGTGTCTTTTGGGAATCGGAATGTGACACTGTCCGATGTGGTGACAGTTTGTGATTCATGGGATTGATACTCTTTGACATTTTTAACCTTGTGTATTGCATTTGTAAACCAAGTGACCCTGACAGAAGCAAATATATCAGCGATTTGGGTGCTCAAGCAAAACTTTAGTTACTGCATTCATCTAAATAATCTACTAACATGGGGGTGCATTAACCGGCATGAAAACATTCATTTCAAAGCAGCCTGCTAGAACTAGAAAAGCCATGTACGAAATCAATAAAATTGCACCTATCTTTCTATCAAGAACAAACTTGTTGAAGGCTATGGCAAAGTAAAGCACCAAAATAGTGCAGAACAGCATCAAGACGCTATAGACGACTCCACCAGAGTTAATTGCCACGAAATTACCATCGGCGGGGTATTCGGGCATAACGGCCGCCTTTATAAGCCAAGGGAGACCCATGCAGATAAGGATGTCAAAGGTGTTGGAGCCAACAGAGTTGCTGATACCCATCGAACCTTTACCTGTGTCACAATACAACCGATTAGCTTTCCTCTGAAAAAGTCAAAATTCTTTTAGAAAATATACCTGCACGGGCTACCACGACGGCGGCAACTCCTTCCGGGACACTTCCACCTGCTGCGAGGAACGTGATACCCATGGCCGAATCCGGAATTCCCAAAGTATATCCTACAAGAAAAACTAAGTTAGCATCTGACAACAAATCCAAGCAACAAGTAATGTACCGATGACAGTGATGAACCAAGCAACGAGATATGATAAAGTTCCAATCCAAAGAATGCAAATAAAGAATGCCAGCGGATACGTACGTCGCCATTTTTTACCACGACGAACATCCGGAATCGTCAAGAAAAATACCAAGTTGCCCAGCCACATGACGTACCAGTAGAGTTTGGTCGTAAACGAGCCTTCCGGAGGCTGAAAAAATTTAACTGGACCTTCCGGTTCGTCTTCAATAACAGCCGCGTTTTGTGGCTCCGGCGATGGGGATCCCCTATCCTCCAAAGCCGGACACTCAGCGTCACTCAATTCAATTTGATCTTTCGTAATGCTTGGTGATTTGTCAATGACGCCTAATCAAACCACATAAAAATTGAAGCAGTTAATTACTATTATCTGATGGAATTTCTTAATTCAAATTAAGACCTGATTGCATGGCAGTTTGTTCGTCCTTGTCTTTAATTTCATCCTTATTTTTCTTGCCGCTACAGCTTTGAAATTGCGTAATAACAGCGTTCGCCCATCGCTCCAAAGTCCGATTACAAAACATGACTAAAATGATAAACGAGATAAAGAGTCGGTATTATTACACCTTTACAAGGCATAGCCACTGTTTTTGTTTTCAATTGGGAGTTGATAATAACCTGCTAGAAAAACGCCATAGCAAACGACGAGTATCATAGCTTCCCACCAGAAAATCCGATTGTCCGACACGACGACAGCCAATCCAATAACGATGGAACCGTAGATTGCGCAGTCGCGTGTAAGCGGCCACCATTCCAGCGGAACGGCCTATTTGATTGCATTGAAAACAAAGCCAGGTATTTATCTTTTTTCAAAAAAGAAATGGAAACTATGGTTCTCTTTGTTCTCCTTACGAAACCAGTGAATAATCCACAGCAGGCGGGTGCAGCTAAGATGTTGAACGCAGCCGAGCCGACAATAGTTCCGACTCCAATATCTCCTTGCGTAATGAACGTGCCAACAATATTAATGAACAATTCCGGTGATGAAGTTCCAATGGCCATAATAGTCGCTCCGGCTACATCAGGGCTCATATGCAATACTGTAAATGTTTCAGTTTAAAAAACAAATCTACTTTAATGAACATTTTTGTTTGTTTGGTTTTTTTAATAATTAGGAAGCAAGAAATACCTTCGGCAATGATTTCCAGTGAAGGTACGAAATACTCGTCAATGACGACTCCGATCATCAACATTGTGTAAATGCATAAAATGAAGTGAATCACAACACCGCCTACAGGAATAATTTAAAACAGAATAAATTAACAGCGACGTCGACCATTTTCCCTTTGAGAGATAAATCACCTTTTTGGCGTTGCTCTTGCGTAAACATGTCAGGCGGAAAGTCCTGGATCGTTGGTTCCGTACAGTTGACGGAAAATCTTTCATCATCCATCTCTTTCGTATTCCCAATCGATTCATTGCGGATGGGGATGTTGGACGATTCGATTTGCTCATTATCGGGTTTATTGGGACCGTGCAAAGGATACCGTTCGTAATAAACAGCCGAGCCGTCATCCACGTGGTAGGAGACGACCGGTTGAGATTGAAACGCAATAACGGTAACAACAACTACTAGAACAACTAAAACGGGAAACTTATTCGCTCGCGAAGGACTCCCGCACACCATTTTTGCCGACCAGACGAGGGTAAAGGAAACCAGAAAAGGAGAGAAATGTATTAAAAGAACTGGTTATTGTTATAAAAGAAAAGTACCGAACCTGAATGATACCGATAAGAGATATACAAGCAGAATGAAAACAGCCGGTCAAACAGAGTACAAAAAAAAAGGAAATCAATCAATGAAACAAGGAGCGCTTTGATACTGAAGTTGCTTCAAATGGAAATCATAAGGCTCCTTGACATGGGTGCGGGAGTCCTGGATGAGATGGAGCTTAAAGCGTACCACCATTTATGCGTGACCCTGCCGCGCAGAGAAGGTAAAGGGGGAAAATTTCTGGCGATGAAATGCCACAATAAAAAGAATTTAAAAAGGAACAATCCAACTGTTTCTTTTCGTTAGTGCCTTTAGGGTGTTGAATTTGTGTGCCCTTAGGGTAAAAGAGGCACATGAGGATTCACACGTGAACGAGACAAAAAAACACACGACCGACTGGCTACGAGTTTCGCAGGGCACTAACTATCGAGCCGGATGAAACGGGACTCGGGGACTTTGAATACACTAACGCAAAGGGAAGCCTTTCTCGGTATCGATCGCATGGCAACGCTGCTAACCTTAAACCATTTACTGAGCGTGACGTCAACAATATTCTATATTTAAGCAAACATTGTGTTTACTTAAGCAGATTTTTGTTTTTCAACTGGCCGTCCAATATGCACCAATCTACGGTAGCGTCGGAATCTGCAACAGGTCTGAAATGAACATATGCATATTATGCAAGTCATGGTTGGAGGATACGAGGTCTACGTGCTCGTGAATGAGATATGATAGTTGAACAAAGGAGCTGGAGAAAGACGAGTCATGTTCATGGTGACCGTACACTAGAAGAAACCGGTGTGTCGTTAGCACAACGGGATGCTGACACACACGGCAGCATTAAGCTAGACACCTATTCATCATTGCGAGCGTTACAAAAAGAGAACACGAAAAAAAAGGAGTATTTCAAGAGACCTTTTTGACGCAATTGTTACGAGCTTATCAGGATACGAGGCCAAGATGATAGGGCATATAATGACCCTGAAACCTTCTTTCATGTAGAATTTCGGCCAAAGTTTAAAGCAATTTTCTCGTATTTGTCAGGAGCAAATGAGGCAAGAACGAATTCAATAGCAAGTCGTGAAATTGAGCTCTATCGAATGACAGGAACGCTTCGAATACTTCGTTAAGGATTCAAACTAAAATTAAACGCTCCATGGTTACACATCAACAAGTCTTCAACACAAAACACACGATCCGTGGATCCGAGAGTCGTACGTGTGCGTACAACTGGAGCGGTTGGGATGCAGGCTTCGAAAATGCCTCCTAGCAACGGAACCGAACAGTATCAAAAATCAATCCATTAATCATATTATTGGACGGATAGTCGAGGGTCATGTACCGTAAACCGAATTCTCATAACCGAGCTGACGTTTACCAATTTCCTTTGGATCGAATAGGTGCATCTTCTCCGAACGTGGGTAAACGTCTTTATTTTTTTTTGTTAATGTTAATACAGTAGTGACGTTTAACAACAACAAACGGAGGGAGAAGCGACCACAGTTGTTGTTTTACGCAAACAACGGAATATATGGAGAATCAAAAATGAAACACAAAAATAAAGGGAAACGTACTTTTTTCAGATGACATGGACTCGAGCGTGATAAAAGTTTATCAGCGTATGCGTGACGTTCCAGTTGCAGGCAAGGCTGACGATGTAGATCACAAACAAGACGGAAAATGGATAGAGTAGTCCGCGCGTCTTGTGTAGAATTGGCAGAGCTAAAAAAATCATTCAAAGAATGTAGTGAATGGTTATTTTTAAAACATCTATCCATACTTACAACTGTATCCAAGGAAATTGATATAGATATAATAGCCAACGGCAATCAGCCAAAGGGTGTTTCCAACAAACGTCGCTGAATACCAATCTTGACTGATGAGAACTAACAAAAGAAATTAAAATATTCAGGATCAATTCGGCCGTTTCAGACTATTTGAAAACGTACCATGGTAGAACATAGACTGAACAACGTGTAAGATGATCAGTGCCGGAAAGTAGGCGTTCAAGTGAACGTCAAACGCATAACCCCATTCGACATCTTCACCTCTGACATTGGGCTTCATCAAAAGCTTATTTGCCACCAGCCTAAAATAAAAATGAAAATGCATTCAACATGAATATAAGGCAAACAGTCTATTTTGTAAATCAAATATTAGAGTTTCATTTTAGTTACCACATGGCTGTTGCAATCCCCGCTCCAACAAGAAGGCAGTCAATAAAAATGGTGTAAGTTAGAAATTTGAAAAAGCTGAAAATTGACAAATCCAAGAAAAATGCCAACACCATTGATGAAACTAAATGTCAAAGTGTTAAATCAATTAAAATCTTAAAAATTTAAAGCAACAGAATTAACTTACAACATAGCCACATTGCTAGCAATACCAAAAATGCTGGGTCATCTCTGGCAAACTGGGCTTTGGAACCTGTGCAGAAAGATGGCAATTGTAGAGACCATGTAACTGGATAAACATAAAACAAGTTACTTTTTCTGTAATGAAAATTT
This sequence comes from Daphnia magna, assembly GCF_020631705.1. Classification (NCBI taxonomy): domain Eukaryota; kingdom Metazoa; phylum Arthropoda; class Branchiopoda; order Diplostraca; family Daphniidae; genus Daphnia; species Daphnia magna. The sequence continues at coordinate 12,332,891 of NC_059185.1, read as the reverse complement.
CTGTAGACTTTTTGGGGAGAAATGAACAGGTAGATCATCTGCCATAGGGCATATTCGAAATCCATTTGCTGGAAGTGACATAGCTTTCTAATAAATTTATATCGTTTGGCTGCAGCTGAAAGGCATCCTGTTCTACTTGAAATAAAATTGATCGTTGAAATATTCTCACGGCAATTGACATGTTTATATTCAAAGCAAGACCTCAAATTAGCAGGGGACGGTAAAGGGGATGGACCTCTGAAAGAAGCTGGGTGGACGTAACTACTGCCGCCCGAAGTGTCAACATAAGCTGGAGACGTCGCTCTACTGCCTTGTGACGGTTGTTTATACATATTCTTGCCACGCCAGACTAATTTCTGTTAGAAATATTCTGAAAAAAACAAATATTACTTTAGATATCGTTCTTCTTCTTCTCCCACAAGCCACAACATCGTACGGCTTTATCTCGTCTGCTGGATTCACAAACGTTACAGTTGAATACGTGTCATTTTTAATATAAAATAACTATGTAAAAGATTATTGCTAAAATCGTTTTTGGGGTTCTAAACATTTTATTAATACTTTTCTGAAATTATAAAACTCATTTTCAACCAGTTCATACAAATTGTTGGTAACGGTTATTGGCGACAATGTTGTAAGATGGCGGCGTATTATTATTGATTTTGACAGCAAGGTTTTTCGTCATGAAGTCTTCAGTTGATGTCACGTTTCTCTTTAAATTAATTGTTTGCTTATCTTTATCGATATGTGTAAGAAGTAATGAGGGTGAAACTAGTAAAGAATGGTTTAAAATTGAGGGCAAAGTTCAAGCTCCAGATGCCTGGGCTAAGTTGAATCCAGACTGGAAATTGCATACAGATATCTTAATAGATGGAGGCGAATATAGAGCGTTTCTTAGGTAACTTTATTTTACTTTACTTGCTTGTGAAATCTCAATTTAATCCTAATGCTGTTTTTTGTCAATTTTTCCAGGGATGATGCCTCATTTTCAGTTAGCGTCCCAAGTGGTTCATATGTTGTGGAAGTGTTCAACCCTTCCATTTACTATGAGCCTGTGAGAGTGGACATTAATTCTAAAGGGAAATTTCGTGCTAGAAGAATTAACCACATTCAGCCCAGTGCTGTTAGTCAGATTACTTATCCCTTGAAGTTTAAACCTGGAATGCCTTATCGTTACTTCCAGCAAAGAGAGCAATGGAGAGTCACCGATCTCCTCTTCTCCCCAATGGTAGAACAAAAAACATCTAGTCTAGTTTCAATGTTTAGATATTTCAATCTCCTTATGCAAACAGGTCCTGATGATGTTCCTTCCATTGATTCTCATATTCATATTGCCTAAAATGATGAATGATCCTGAAACAAGAAAGGTACAATGTGATTTAAAAATCAGTAATTTTCAAGTCCTCTTTCTCATCTTGCACACAAAACAGGAAATGGAAAACATCCAAATGCCTAAATATGAGATGCCGGAGATGAGCGAGATGCTGACTTCGCTATTTGGAGGTGGTGATGCCGCCAAGAAGACAACGAAAAGCGGTGGCAGCAAGCAGGGTGTGGTCAAACGCAAATAACATGAAAATTATAAGTCATGTAAAATAAAAAAAGCTAAACAAAAACAAATTAAATAAAAAAAAAATCAATTGTGAATGAAAATATAGTGTGAGAAGGGCTAACAAGGCTGCCATTGTATTTTGTTTGTTTTTTTGGGTATGTCACTTGTTAATTCAATTAACAGCATTTCTTTGTCGAATTCGAATCAGTCAGCAGAGAAGGAACGGAACTGCTCTATACACTATAGTGAAGAGACAGGAGAGAAAAAAAGGTAACATCGTTGTTATATCTTCCAATTTAAAACGATAAGGAGACAAAAAAAAAATAGCAAACCACAAGTTCGAAAATAGTTGAGTTAAATGAGACTAAATCACACAGCTACCTAGTTCTTTTGTTTGTTTTTTTAACGCAAACTTTTTTGATTGCCTCGTCGTCAGCTCTCAAAATTCTCTGAAGCTTCTTTTAGTTATAGAACAGCTGCAAAATTATTTTCCTTTTTTTTTTTGTTGAAACATTGAAAAGGAGGCGGTGGGCAAAAAGAATCAACATCGAAGAATATGTATGTGAAGAAAAACGTTATCTGTGCGGATTTGGCAATCACTTGAGGACATTTTCCGTTTTTTCTTTGCGCGCGCGACAGTCTTCAAGAGATGATGAAGAGGGAAAATAAGCGACAAACTTTTCTCTTTTTTTTCTTCTTCAGGCTGCACGATTTGAACGAAGAGATGTATGGGGGGAGTAGAGGTAAGGGGGAGGGAGTTGATTGTGAATTTCTTTTAGCGTTTTCGTTTTGTTGTTTTCTGTTACAGAAGCATACACATCTTGCGTCGTTTGCGTGCTTGACGTTGGTCCTTGCTGGACGTGAGTGGCCGCTCAAGGGCCTGGAAGCGGCGAATGAGTCGGACCAGCTCATGGAAGGCCAGGTCCACATTCATTCTCAATTTGGCCGAGCATTCTAAATAGGGTACTTTGAGCTGACGGGCGAGAGAGTGGCCCTCATCGGCTGAGACCTGTATGATTACAAAGAAGTAATAAACATGTGATCTAAACACAAGACTTTTAGAGAAAAGTTTCATACCATTCTTTGATGCTGGAGATCCGCTTTGTTGGCCACCATTAACATTGGGAATTCATCACGATCTTTAACTCTGAGAATCTGTCTGTGGAGACGGGGCAATTCGTCAAAGGAAGAACGATCGGCTACAGAATAGACAAGAAGGAAGCCCTCGCCGGAACGCATATATTGTTCCCTCATGGCGCTGAATTCTTCCTGACCAGCAGTGTCCAATACTATTGGAAACAAAAGAACCACATAGATATTAAAATAATTTTTTTAAAATTTAGGTTAATCGAATCATAAAAAAACAAACAAACAAAAAACTCACTGTCTAATTTGGCAACAACATCATCAATGACACACTGTTTGGTGTAGGAGTCTTCAATGGTGGGATCATAGTCTGTCACGAAGTAACTCTAAAAACAAAAAAGTCCAAGTTGTTACCATATATGGTGAGGCAACAGGTTAGAGTATCGAAGAGAAACTCCAGACATTTTGTTTTTGAGACAACAACATCAACTGGAGGATGCCTAAATACCAAATTCAGACTGTGATCTGTTTCTTAGATATCGGTGCATGTTTAAGTAAACACAAAGCTTGGGAGTTGCTGATATGATGCTGTGTGGGAGAAGAATGGGCTTGAAAAGGTCAAAGGGGGGTGTGAAACAGATGCGTCAACATCCGACTGGCCACAACAAACGCCTTTTTCGTTGACGTCAAATGGCAGCCAAAATGTTGGAATCTCACCTGAATAAACTGAATGGTGATGGCAGATTTTCCAACACCTCCTCCTCCCACGACAACGATTTTGTACGTTTGTGCTACACTGCTTCGATCGCCCGGCTTCGACATGATGACAGGCAGTCCAGCTGGGGTGTACAAGTAGCTGGCAATCAAAAACCAAAAAAAAAACCTTTTTTTTTTAAATCTATCACAATGATTAGTTCAGCTATCCGGGGGACAGGTCGAAACAAAAACAACTGCCTTCCTTGACTGGATGTGGTGTCAAGGGAGAGAGGGACAAGGGAGGGATCTTGAATTCACAGTGGCTTCTCCTGATCTGTCCGTCTTCTGTTTTGCCAAGCCAACATGGCGGCAACGCGCAGTCTAAAAATCAAAAAGGAAGAAGGAAAACAAAAAAGAAAATCAGCCTCCAGGCCTTGTTTGCTCTGACAAGGGCGGCTCCCCTCTCTCTCTCTCTCTCGACGTCCGTTCTTTTTTCTTACGTATAAATAACTCTCTCTCTCTCTCTCTGTCTCTGGAAATAAAAAAGACGGGTCCGTTTGTACACTTATGTAGTTCTCTCCCCCATTCAACCTTGTAGTAGAGCGAAAAACCTCAAGGCAAAAAAACTTTTCTCTCGTCTTCACACTCCAGTTCTTTTTCATTTTTGGTTGTGTCGACGACGTCTGTACGAAAGGGCCGAGGGAAATCTTCTCTAAACATGTACAACATCTGGAGACGTGCCAAAAAAGTAAAAAAAAAAAAACGGACACATTCTGTCGCTCTTTCATCTCGACCCTTGTGTTTTCATTCCTTTTTGTTTCTTTCTTTCTAAACAGAGTTGCTGCTCAGTTTTATTTTAGCGCCCAGTTAGTAAGAACATTCTTTTCATATCGTCTGCTAGTACGCACACGCTGATGAGTATTTTTGTTTTTAAAAAAAAGAAAGAAAAGAAAAGGAAGGGGGAATGTTTTGTTTTGGTATTTGACAGAGACATTTCACCCATTTTTCAACTCTTAGAAGGGCGATTCAATGTAAATAGCCATAAATCGCGTACGGGATTAACGAGTCAACATGCAATATGTAACGAGTAAAAGTGGGTTTTTTGTACCCTTTGCCTTGTAAAATGAAAAGGGCGATGGTGGGTGGAGTTAATTGATTTGTTGGTCGATTTATTCTGACGTATTTCGCGAGTGAGTTACATCGACTCACAGCAGCTGCTTGTTGCGAAATCATCATTTATTGGATTCGATCTTATTCACTGTCCAGTCTCGTGTAAGTGCGGTCCAACGTATATCCACTTTATTCAGACAGGCTTATTTATTTACGGGGGCGGACTAATTCAATTTTGGCACTTTACAAAATTTGGACCGAAAACTGTTTGCCCGTTTTTCTCGAAAAGTTACGAATTATCCCGAAGTCGGTAGGCTAAAAACTTTTCACGCATTTCAAACTTTGAAAATGCAATGAATAAATTGTCCTTAAAAAAATAAATTCAATTTAATCAACAAGGAAAATGCCGTAAAAAGATTAAGACTTACACGAGCTTGACAGGCTAACGTTCTCCGAGTGACTAACTTTAGCAATAAGGAAAAGCAAAGATTCTTAGAAGAAGCAATCAATATTACGACGGAGAACATTAAGTTGAGTGTTTTGAAACAAAACATCAGTCGGAGAGAGTCACTTTCCATTAAGCAGAGAAATGTCCTACCACCAAGATCTAATTATCTTATGCCACAGTAGCAGACGACCGTGAATTCTTTAGACCATCAAAGAATGTCAGGTATTTGCACCTCTGAGCACTTTGACACACCTAACATTTTTCTTTTTTTTTTTCAAGATAAAAAAAAAGGAAAGGGACAAAAGTCTCTCGTTCCAAAAGTTAATCGCCGCTATCGCGTATTTTGGTTTGAGTTGCTTCTAATCTAATGTGTTATCAATCTCTTTGCCCTGTGGGTGAAATTCCTTTTGACTTCCTTAAAGTTTTCTTTCTTTTTTTTTCACGACTTTCACGTTACGCTTATAGCCTTGTGGGACGTCATTAAACTTTAATGAGAAATACTCCCAGTCTAAGAGAGTCGAAACATTCAAAAATCGTTAAACTTTAAACTGTAATTTATTCATTAAAACAAGAAAAATTGTTTTGTTAAACTGAAAAAAAAACAAAGTTGGGAGATTCGTTCAATACGAACTCACTAAAATTCTATAAAAAGCTTCAAAAGCGATGGGCCATTCATTTTGCTTTAGTGCTCTGATTTTTCGTTCCCGAAAAGCTTCTCCGCCCATGTTTTACATATTAACTTTTAACGCACCCTGGGCCCAATAAAAAATGGTCATCCACCTTTGACTGCTCCTACACTCTAATGAAGAAAGTTTTTGTCGTTAAACTATAATGTTATAGGTATTCTGGAGGTTTCTCTCTTCTTTTTTTTTATGGTTCTCCCATGTAACATGTTGGGAGGGCGGATTAAGAGGAGAACACCGCACAATATTGGATCCTGCGCGTGACAAACGAGTTCATGTCGATATAACACCAGCCGAAAGAAATATTATTATTTTGTTGTTTAAATAAATGTCAGCTTTTCTTGTAGCTTCAAAACACATTTAAGATAGAATACCAGGTAAACCTTACTTTGATTTACAAAACTTTTTGTTTTCAGAAAACCAAAGAAAAAAAAAAATTCAATATCGGGTAAACACGGGAGATGTACCTGTTGCGCAAGCCAAAGAAAGAGTCCAGGAAAAAACAAAAAAAAACAAATAAAAAAGAACTCATGTGCAATCGAATTGATCTTAGAACCGCCCCCTTTCCTCCTACCACCGGAAGATTATAAAAACGGAAGTTGACACGTTCCGGTTAGTGAGTAGATACCGTACTGAGACACTACCGGGACACAGGCACACAGCGTCCAGGAAGCAATCTCTTTCTCCGTACCGACATCACCATCTAACACACTACTAACATGAGGATCGCCGTGATTCAGTTGTTCGTCTTAATCGTGATCTACTTGGCTACCTGCGATGCTGGTATAGATCGACAATTTTGGCCATCGTTTATCATTCGTTTAAGATTTGTAGCAAACCAAAAAGAGAAAAAAAAACGTTGCTGTTATTTCTTGGATATAATAATGATTTGTTTGACCCAGGCTATACAGAACTTTTCTTATTTATGCGGGTATTTTATTCAGCCGTGCCGCAGATTCTCAAGTCGCAATCGCTGATTCCTTTCCCGCGAGTGGGTCGCTCCCGCTCGGCTTTCATCGCCAACGCCATCGGCAGTAGCGCAAGAGGAGCAATGCTAAACGCTGCTGGAAGCAACAACAACAACAACAAGCCGAACAACTGGATGGTTGGTTACAACTTAATAAAAAACCAAAAAAAAAACGATCAGTGGCCCTCATTAATTGACGCACATTTTTCTATGTGCCCAACGTCAAGAATAACGTGGATCTCACCGTCAAACGTCATTTGATCCCGTTCCCGAGAGTCGGCAAACGTCAATCGCTCATCCCGTTCCCGCGTGTTGGACGCTCCGGTTATTTCGGTCTGTTCCCCAGCCGTGACGATGAGACAATGCAGCAACAACTGGCCATGTCGGACGAGGATTTTCAAGCACCTGCTCTGATATTATCCAATGATATTTTAGGTAAGCGGGTCTAACTCTCAATAATTTAGAAAGCAATCGTCGTTGGTCTAGCGGTTAGTCTATTTATGTTGCTCTGATAAATAACGGGGAGATGTGAAATCACGCAGGTGGAATTAATAATAGACGAGTCCATGCCGATGAACAGGCCGTGTTTATTCCACATCCATGGATGACCAGTCAAGAATCGGAGGAATAAATTATCAAGAAAGATCCGATATATTCGAGGAAAATCGAATCCATTTGCCCTGCTGATCTCGGTGTTACCTATAATCTATTCCTATTTAAGTTTAACGACGACGCATTAACCGCAAAAAAACAAAAAACAAACAAAAATGTATCCGCGTCCATTTGAATACCCTCAAAGAACAGGGTGGATTTAGATTTTAAAGATTCAACAACAAAAAAATAATCACAATCAAAATTTTGACCTACGCTAACCAAATGATTAAATTCTAAAGAAAAGACGCATATTTATTTGATAATTCTAAAACATTCCTGTTGACGTAACGATTTTTCGCTGTAAAGATTTTTCTTTTTGAGGCGGGGTATTTATTTTAAAATGAGCAAGGTAAACAAAAAAAAACATAACCAAAAACAATTAAATAATATTGAATGTATGGAGCAAGCACAGTTGTGTCTAGTCAATACTAATTAGAAAATGGATCTCATTAATACGTGTGCACAATTGGAACCTGCATTGTACGAAATTTTGAGCTTGAAAAATGTAATACAAAATCGAAATTCTCAAATGATGAGCAAACAAATGAGACGTTCCTTTTTTTCCAACATAATTATTTTTTTTAAGGAGGCTAATTCAATTAAAAGCGTTAACCGTATTAGTTGCGGATTTACAGAGTCTTTTTTTTTTTTAAAGAGGATTAACGTCATGGAAGAGTCATAAATATTTAAACATTTTGCATCCAGCTGCCTGCCTGAACAACCGCTCCCAAAAAAGGAAACAGAAATAGTTAAACAGCAGTTGAATAATTTAACGCTGGACATTACGTTTTGCATCGTGATCAAAGAAAAAGAGCTCGATGCGTGTGCCGTGATAAATTCGGTCTCTTAAAAAAAAAAAACGTGGCCAACATTTCGTGCATTTGAAACTCACGTCGGGTATCCAAAATGATCGCCCACGTGAAACTATAACATTCAAATTTTGTTGAATAAGCCTTCCTCATTGATTGAAATTTTCTGCCTTACTAATCCGATCAGTCGTTGTTTAGTCTGTCTAGACATCTCAACAGACGAGTTCACTGACTTTGACGAATGACGTCATAATATAAATCGATGTGTCAGCCTGTATTGTGGTCGTCATAACCATAAAAATCTCTATTCGCTATTAAGAAAAAAAGCTTATTGTCAATGGGACTACCAATTGATTGAGTTTGTTTCTGTTAGAAGCAAGTAAAATACAATGACTAAATAATTAGAAAACAATTCTGGTTTATACCACAAACTCACACATAGAAGAGCGTTTAAATGTTTAAATCTCTGCTTTTTTTATAATAAACGAACTAAATTTCAGTCCAAAACAATTGTGGACTGTGTAACGACCTCGTCATTTTTACAGGAAGCTCGACTTTCAAAGTCATAGGTTCGATTATGTAAAGGTCACTTGGATTGTTAGACATATCAAATGATAAGGATTATGGCTCACATAATCTTTATCGTTGCTCTTCATTTAAAAGCTCTCCATTATCAGAACGCCATGCTTAGTTTACGTCAAGGTTTTGGTAAACAGAAAATCTACAAAAAGTCAACGCTAGATGTCTCTTTGTTACAGAAACTTAAAAAAAACTGGGTATCAATTTGATGATTGAAAAAAACAAACAATTTTTCGATAACAATTTTAGTCATGAACCTTTAACAGTCGACGGAGTTTTCAAATTCTTTAATTATGGAAAAATCAAATTTTATGGAAAGCAAGTTGGTGGAATACGAAAACTCGTAAATGTACACTCGATCTGACGGACTCGGAGTGTTCAAAAACTATCACGAAAAATAGTCATTCATCTGGCAAATAGAAAATTTCATCAATATTTCTTGCACGATTCGAGAAAACATATTCAAAATGGCGGACTTCAAATGAACGATTTCGAAACCTCGAGAAAGGCCAAGATAAAATTGCCCTATGTCAAACAACCCCTTTAATGGACTGTCAAAATCTCTTGGACGAAATTATGAAATTGAAATGGCAAAACTATTCAGGGACTGTAAATAATGGGGAATTTAAAGCAAACCGACAAAGTTACCAACGACATGTGGCAAGCCCAAATGTATCTGTAGTCACCACAAATTAACCACGATCGAAGACAAGTCGATTGTGAAACTCTTTCAAAAAAAGTATTTCAACAACGAAAACAAAAGTAAAATAACGACAATGGGGTAGAACTTGGAACTAGAAAGTTCTTGTTTGTATAGCAAGAAATAGGAAAGAACACTCTGTCCAGCACTTTTACGTGGACCTAGCCTTTTCCCCGAAATTCGTCTAGACAAAAGCAAAATAAATGAAAAGAGGACTTACATTTGTGATGATAACTTGGTGTTACTTCACGTATAATCCGGACGGCACAAAATGGGATACAAGAAACTGACTGACGCCATTCTGACCCGTTTGAACGAAAAAGATCAAGACCATGTCGCCTTGGCGAGGTTTTGTTGAAGACGTTAGAGAAGATAATTAGAAGTGCCACGGAGATATCGCCGTCCCATTACCGATGAATGACTAACACCGTTACCCTTTCAACTGATAAGCAAATTAGAGCCATTAACTTGTTTGAAATAACATTCAAAATGAATTTCTTCTCTATTCTTACCGTCTTCAGGTTTATTTCATGTTATGAATGGCCAAATCACTGATGATTATTTCTATTCGAAAACACGTGAAAGAACTTCAAATTATACTGAGATGCAGAGTGAATCTATATCGCGTCGTCACTTCAACTAGTCTGAACTGTGGATTGGGGATTTTGGCGCGTATTCACCACGTGTAGAACCAGTGTGGAACGAGAACACGTTTGAAGTATCGATATATAATATTTATCAAAAATTTTAAATAGTTTTAACTTGGATAATAATTATTTTTTATTTCAAACGAAAATAAAAAAATTTATCTATTTGCTGAACCTTTTATTGAAAATTTCTAGAGTTTCGGACATTGGCAACTCCGCTTTTAAATGTGGTCAACTCGGAAAACAGTAAAAAAGTAGAGGGAAACAAAATCCGTATCATTTTTTTAGATTTTTACCTAAACCTTTTGAAATGTCTACAAAAAAAAAATAAAATAAACCCCTCTTCAAAAATGTAGACTGTTAAAATGTGAAAAACTTAAACTGTACGGACAGAGAATATTACTTGGAAAACATGGAAAATGAAGTGTTTCAATGGAAGGGGGTAAAAATTAAATAAAAATACACTTTTAAAATTAAATTTAAGGGAAGCTGAAAATGCCAAATAAATCGCGTCCTTTTGTCATATCAGGGGGGGTTGGACGTGTTGAAAGCATCGTAGGGTGTCAACAGTTTTACATATTTTCTGCTATCCAGTCCAGGTATGAATTAACTCTCGAGTAAATGCCTGGATATTTCGTTTGGCCGCATTCTATAAAAGCAATCAAAGAATGTCGAGATGGTACATTTTAATATTATTAAATTAAGGTATAATGTATACCTTGGCCATAGCTGACAACGCCAACCTGCACGAAACGGCATTCTGACATCGATTCGCCATAGTCGGCCACAAGAGGGCCGCCGCTGTCACCCTGTTACCGTTAAAAACAATGAAGAGAATATTCAGAATTAGATAAACGATACATTTTTGCATAGGGGTGTGTGTAGAGGATTTACCTGACAAGTGTCTTGTTCACCTCCATAAGCGCAAAGCATAGTGTCGATAATATTATCCTTTTTACCGTAGATTGCCTGGCATTCTTCGTTACTAACAACTGGAATGACGGCGTGTCGTAGATATTCTGAAGCTTTACCTTCGTATTTGGTATGTCCCCACCCCATGCCAATAGTTTCCATTCCGTCAGTTACCAAACACGTCGGTGACAAGCAAATGGGTTGAATAGTGTCCGTATATTCCACAGGGGATTCCAGTGTCAAAATGGCGATGTCGTTCTCCTGCAGAAAGAAATTGAATTGTCCAGGTACACATTCAAAAGCGAAAATAAAATTAGTTTGACGCATTTAAATTAATAAAATTAACTGAAAAAGACTTACAACAAGCTTGCCATCATATTGTTCGTGAATTTTCATTTCTACGACGTTTCTTTTTTCCTGTGCGTCGCTCGATGTTTTGCTAATCGTGTGCATTCCAAATCTGACATGGAGGTCATGCGTAATTAAGCTATCAGATCAAAAATTAATCTTGTTAATAACGCACATTTAATCGAAAATTAAATATTTCTAACGTTTCCGTTTTTTCCTCAGTGATGCAGTGGGCAGCCGTTAGGATTTTGGTCGGAGTAATCAAAGCTCCACCGCAAAAACTAGCGAGGTTTCCACTTTCCTCGTCACCTGTAGCAAGCGACACCTAGCGATTCAGTATTACAATTCAAAATATAAATCGCTGATTAGTCTTACACCATAGGAAAGAAAAAATAGATGACAATCTACCAAGAATGGGTATTGATTCGGAGTGGCTTCTTCACTTTCTGTCATTTTAAACGTGTTATTTGATCTGTACATTCGAGAAATGGCACGGAGTTCGTTGCTTATACAGCGAGAATCATCGGCAATTGAAGGTTGATTTTCATCATCCTTGGAAATGACAGCGTCACTTTGTACAGGAGAGTACGCGTACGCTACGGGACTGGCAACAGGAGCGTCTTGTGCAGGGACATCTTCGACAGGCGCGTACGCTACCGGACGGGCAGCAGGAGCGACGTTGTTGAAGTGTACCTTAAAGCCCTTATCGTCAGCTGTGTAGGAAGCACGAACCTCCGTACCTTCTGGGTTCAGGTAACCCCAAGAGCCAATCATGTGTCCATTAGCGTCACGAACGTTAGAAGCTGCCTGGCCGTAGTAGGCATAGCCAAAATTCGTTCGCCCTTGATCATCCTGACTGTTCCATTGTTGTAGCTGTTGTGAACGTGAGTTAATGGAAGGTAGGGCCGGATATTGGATACTTGCCGCTTGGACGTTGGCCACTGCCAACAACAGCAAAAGGTATACAGCCTAACAGTATAAACGATCACATTTTATCTTTTGAAAAATGAGGGTTAAATTAATAGACTATTCAAATACAAAATTTACCGCAGATTCCATTTGATGCTCGTACTCGGCGCGTTTAGATTCGACGAAGACGATGTCCAATTGTTTTGTCTTGGGCTCTTTTATACTCAAAGACAGACTGAAGACGTGGCAATCGGTAGGTTCCTGCTCTTCTTATCTTTGTCGTTAATGACCACACCCGAATTAATTATGATAATGACATTTTTGGTAGGAGCTGTGAATTTGCATGGCTAGCAACAAACATGAACGGGGAATCCCGCATAACTGGATGCGAACCCCAACCTGATCCACATAAATGAATGCCACAAGATAATCAGGAACAATCAACAAGAAGCACGTAAGGTGTCAACGCTTACCTTAAAAAAACAGCAAAAGCAGTAGGGAATGAACTTTGTTCATGGGAACGCAATAAAACTGAAAATAACAAGGATTTGGATGGCCAGTCAAGAATCGGAGGAATAGATATCCTGTACTTAGCATATTCAAAAATCGATTTTATACCCAACTGATCTCGGTGTTATCTTTAATCTATTCCTATTTAAGTTTAATGACGCGCATTTAAAAAAAAATAAAAATCCTCGTACATTTGAATGGATGATTTCAGCATGTCGATGAATTTATCAAATTCTTTAATTGTGGAAAATAAATTTTTATGGAAAGCAAGTTGATATACGAAAACTAATGAATGTTTATACACTCGATCTAACGTGCTGTGTTTAAAACTACAATGAAAAATAGTCTTGCATTGGTTGAGAACACATTTTCATCAAGATTTCGTGCACGATTCAAGAAAAGAGATTCAAAATGGCGGACTTCAGATGAAGGAATTCGAAACCACGAGAAGGCCAAGATAAAATTTTGATCAACATGAAAACATCCATTTCAAAAGTGTTAAAATATCTTCGACGAAATTATGAAATTGAAATAGAAAAGCAATTCAGCGTTTGAAAATACTAGAGACTGTAACGATAACCAAAGAATACACGCGAATTTTAATTATGTCCACCTATATGTGGCAAGCCAAACCACGAGCGTTGCAAGATATTGTCTAGACCTACTATTTTTACGGGAGCCAAGACTTTAACACGAAATTCCACTTCGAAAAATAAAAATTGTCGAAGGCAAAACAAATTAAACGGGGACTTACAGTTATGGTGATTAACTGACAATACGTCAGTCACGAACCGAGCGGCACAAAATAGGTCACAAGAACTGACCAGCGCCATTTTAACTCATTTAAGTGTAACTAGAAAAACGATTTGTCATTTTCATAAGGGTTTTTTGGAAATTTTCAGGAATTTAAAGTACCTTGCAAGTTTCGTCATTACTTAAAGATGATGAATCGCCAAGATCAATACTCTTTCATTCGACAGAGTAGAGCCATAAGGGTTTTTGTTTGCAACAACATTCAAAATTTATTTCTTCTTGTTTTTATTTTTTTATTTATAGGTTTATTCATGCTACAATGGATCAAATCACTCAAAAACACCTGAAAAAGCTCCAATCCATACTGGGCTCGGGCTCCTGAAAGAACCCACTTCGTGTCGTCACTTGAGATAGTCTAAACTCTGATCTCTGAACAATGGCGACCAAACACCCAAAATTTGGCAAGTATTCACCATGTGTCGAACGGAAACACTATTAAAGAATCGATAAATACATTGGTAAAAAATGTAAAATGTTTGTAGTTTAAAATCTTTACTGTTTTCTTTTAAATAATGTACAGAAAATTAAAATACTAACATAATAACAGTTAACAGATCTATTTGCTAAACCGTTTATTGAATGTTTCTAGAATATCAGAGATTGGCAACTCAGCTATAAAATGGGATAAACGTTGGAAACAGTGTAGTAGATAAGAATCTGTATCATTTAAGCCCCAATCCATTGAAATCTATATTAAAAGACAGTTGAGTAAAAGCCCTCCCTCCGAAATGTGGACAATCAGAAACGTGTAAAATGCGAAACTTCTGAATTAAAGAATTATATGAGAATGTGAAAATGGGATGATTCCATGGGGGTAAATATTGAATTAAAATAACATTTAAAAACTTTGCTCCGCGACATTGAATGCATCACGCTTCTTAAGTTGTTTGATGGATTTCTTTCGTGACCTAGAAGCTGTAAACGTAAACTTAATCGCGTCCATTTGTCATGTCGGAAATGGGATTGGAAGTGCTGAAAGCATCGTAGGGTTTCGACAGTTTTACATATTTGCTGCTATCCAGTCCAAGTATGTACTAACCCTCGCGTAAACTCCTGGATATTCCGTTACGCCACATTCTATAAAAGCAATCAAAGAATGTCGAGATGGTACGTTTTAATCTTTTTAATTTGTAGTATACCTTCGCCAAAGTTGACGACGCCAATCTGCACGAAACGACATTCTGACTTTGCTTCGCCATAGTCGACCACTAGAGGGCCTCCGCTGTCACCCTGTTTCCGTTACAAACAATCGAGTTTATTGGATTTCCAATTTATTTTTGCGTAGAGTTGAATCGAGGATTTACCTGACAAGTGTCTTTTTCACCTCCATAAGCGCAAAGCATAGTGTCGAGAATATCATCTTTTTCCCCATAGGTTGCCTGGCATTCTTTGTTGCTAACAACTGGAAGGACAGCGTGTCGTAGATATTCTGAATCTGGGCCTCCAGATTTGATGTATCCCCATCCCATTCCAATCGCTTCCATTCCGTCAGTAGCCAAACACGTCGGCGACAAGCAAATGGGTTGAATAGTGTCCGTATATTCCACAGGCGATTCAAGTGTCAAAATAGCGATATCGTTCTCCTACAGAAAGAAATTATTGAAGTACAACATTGAAGAACCAAAACAAATTAAGTTTGATTTGATGATTCAGATGAATTTAATAGATCCTTCTGGTGAAGAAGGACTTACAAGTGTCTGGGCGTTATAGTCTTCGTGAATTTTCATTCCTACGACGTTTCTTTTATCTTTGGAGTCACTTGCTGTTGGTCTAATCGTGTGCATTCCGAATCTGACATGGATGGCATGCGCAATTAAGCTAGAAAATAGGAAAAAAAATCTTGATAACATCGCTAATTCAACACGTAATTAAATTTTTCTTACGATTCTGTTTTATCTTTAGTAATGCAGTGGGCAGCTGTTAGGATTTTGGTCGGAGTAATCAAAGATCCGCCGCAAGAAGTATCGAGGTCTCCATTTTCCTCATCACCGGATGCAAGCGCCACCTAACGATCCAGTATTTTAATTCAAAATATTAACCATTAAATTAATCTTATGCACACAAAAAAAGATGACCATTTACCAAGAATGGGTATTGATTCGGAGTGGCTTCTTCACTTTCCGTCATTCTAAAAGTGGCATTCAACCTATCCATTCGAGACATTGCACGCAGTTCGTTGCTTAAACAGATAGAATCATCAGCAATAGCAGGTTGATCCCCATCATTCTTGGGACGAACAGCGACGTTTTTAACAGGGGCATACGCTACCGGAGTGTCAATTGGAGCGGCAAGGACAGGGACATCTTTGACAGGGGCATACGCTACCGGACTGGCAGCAGGAGCGACGTTGTTGAAGTGTACCTTAAAGCCCTTATCGTCAGCTGTGTAGGAAGCACGAACCTCCGTACCTTCTGGATTCAGGTAAACCCAAGAGCCAATCATGTGTCCATTAGCGTCACGAACGTTAGAAGCTGCCTGGCCGTAGTAGGCATAGCCAAAATTCGTTCGCCCTTGATCATCCTGACTGTTCCATTGTTGTAGCTGTTGTGAACGTGAGTTAATGGAAGGTAGGGCCGGATATTGGATACTCGCCGCTTGGACGTTGGTCACTGCCAACAACAGCAAAAGGTATACAGCCTAACAGTATAAACGATCACGTTTTATCTTTTGAAAAATGAGCGTTAAATTAATAGACTATTCAAATACAAAATTTTACCGCAGATTCCATTTGATGCTCGTACTCGGCGCGTGAAGATTCGACGAAGACTATGTCCAATTGTTTTGTCTTGGGCTTTTATATAGTCGAACAGGGAAGACTTGAAAGCTCTGGTGCTTCCTATCTTTGTCTTTAATGACCACGCCCGAAATCATTGTGACAATGACTTGGAGAGTACAAGCCGTGAATTTGAATGGGATAGCAACGAACATGAACGGGGAATCCCGGACAAACTGGATGCGAACCCCACAGGATCCACCTAAATGAATGCCAAAACACAATTGAAAACAATCAGCAAAGTTAGTAACCTGTCAACGTTTACCTAAAATGACCATCAACAAGAGGAATGAACTTTTTCATGGTCACGCAACTGAAAATAACAAGAGCCATGAAAGTGAACTGATATTCCTGTGTACGTGACTCGAAAATGCAAATTTTTTTACATCTCAATTGTACTGAGAAAAGGATTTCATTAATCACTATTGGTGAACGCAATTGAAATACAAGAAAAAACTTCAGGTTGGAAAACAAAATTTAAGGAATCAGATCAAACTGCCATATGTCGGTGGGAACGCAACCTTCAAATGGATTTTTCCGCTTCCTTCGATTCGGCAGCATTCCAGCAACAATGTCAAGTTCGCTAAGGCCCGAGATTAAAAAGGTAAAAGAAATTGTAAAATCAAACAATTATTTAAATCAGTAACCACCGAAATCACCGAAAAAGGTTGGTGCTGAAAGCGCATTGCCTTTTCTGAAAATAAAGAAGAGAACCACGAGAAGTGCATGATATTCCACTCACCATCATGGATGACGTGGCCGATTTTCCGATCAGTCCACCTCCCTAACTTGACCACAGTAACAGAAAATTAATTGTAAAGTAAAAATAGTTTTAATTAATTAACTTTGAGAAACGTCCAAGAGGAGAAATTCGGATGTGTTTAACTAACAAGTGCCTCACAAACAAGTTGCACATTTCACAACTGGTTTCATTACCTGTTCACATAGTAATGAAGAGTTACGGAACTAAAAGTATCCGTCGATAGCTCAGTTGGTAGAGCGGTGGACTGTAGTTTCGAGTAACTGAAGAAAAACAAAGAAAGTTGTTATACTTACGTGAAAAGATATCCATAGGTCGCTGGTTCAACTCCGGCTCGACGGAATATTTTTTTTTTTTTTTTTGTAACTGTAGCATCTTCTCTGCATAATTTTAAGACCATTAAATATCTCCGGCATGGATCACCCATAACTATCAAGAATTATAATTAAAATTAATTCATGTTTCAGTATTTTTATCGCCGTATTAATATATTTTCTGGTTAATGGATATACTTGGCTGAAAATACGAGCGATTATACATGGTGTGTTGAATGGCTGCCCGTAACACCCAGCTATCTTGGACGTGACGTGATCGACCGGAACTTGCCAGCTGTTACGAGGAAACCAAACGACAACACTCACCTATTTGATACTGGTCAGTTAATTCGTTTAATGAGATAATTCCATTCGGATGAACTGAAATTCAATCCATGCGAATCAAGTTTAAAGGTATAATAAATTGTTTAAGAGTAAATAAAAAATGCTATTGTAAATAATCAAATTAACCTTTTAGTGACACAACTTCCCATTTCGTTTCTAACTAAAAGAAATTACGTTGAAATTTCCAGGTCGATGGTGACGTAAACCACCATACATTCTACATGAAGATTTGGATAAATTTCTCTAGAGTTGAATAAAATAGCTAATCAACTTACTGAGCATTCAATTGTTAGTCCAACGCCCATGATGATTGTGAGCCACAGCAACAATATGCAACGTAACATATGCTTTCGTGAGCATTTATTTAAGTAGTAAGCCGTCAAGTAAATTAAAATTCATGCAGAAGATAGTAAACTAGAGATGGCGGTCTGAACTTGTGCTACAAGGAATGTAAGAAGAATATTTGCGAATACACGTCATCCCTGGGAAGATCACGACCGTTTCAAGCTTGTCTGTCCCACATAAAGTCTGACCTCGCAGACTAACAAACAAAAACCAGAAAGCTATTCCCTAAAGAGACCCATCCAATGGGTTGCCATCAATGGTGGCCAAAACACACATTGCGCACAACAAGCACATTTGATTAGAACAAGTCAAATATACAATTTCTCCAACACAAAATTTTAGTAATGCAAACTGATGACGGTAAACTAATGTATAGAAATAACGAGCAGTTTGCACTTTCTAAACAGCGAGGTTTATATTATTAAAACGCATGCCAAAAGAACAAAGATAGACGCCTTGACACCGTTTAACACAAAAACGCCCACTCACGATTTCAAATGTTTCTTAAGCCAGGGCAAAAATGACGTCAGCCTCGTATAAACTCCAGGAAATCGCCTTGCACATCCTGTCATACAAACCACCATACAATTGATATACAGTTATCAAAATCAAAATGATTACATACCACGACCAAAACTGACTATCCCAACCTGAACCCATGAGCATTCCAGATGTTCGGCTTCAATTACCAAAGGACCACCACTGTCATTCTACACGAAAAAAAAAAATCAGACTTAACTGACGAGCCCTCCTAATAAAATCTTAATTACCTGGCAAGCATCTTTGCCAGACAACCAGGTGCAAAGCATATGATCAGAGATTTTGCCTTTTTCCATATAACTCTTCCTGCATAATGAGTTGGAAATAATGCGGATCCCAACATGCCGGAGGAAATCGGAATTTTTCCCTCTTCTCTTGTGTACGTCCCCATCCCTGAGCAATGGCAATTCTGTTCAAATATTGGTCAGTAGAACCAATTTGGTGGCATGCAAACGGGAGAAATGGTTGATGTGAAAACCACAGGTGTCTCCATCGTCAGGATGGCGATGTCGTTAAACTGCACACAAAACATTCAAACACTAAATTGCAAATCCAAATAAAAATTTAATATCAAAAGTTACGTGGCTGATGGAATCAAATTCTTCGTGGACCATGACCCCAATCACTCGTTTCGTCACTTGGGCGTCGTTCATCGACTCGTTCATGAAGTGCATTCCAAGTAGCACAATAAACCTCTCCGGACCCAACACCCTTAATATAGAATTACGGGATTGAAACTCCATTACTCTAACAGTTACAGATAGAGAAATAAAACGTATACCTGTTAGTTTCAACATCATTCACGCAGTGGGCTGCCGTCAGGATTTGAGTCGAACTGATCAAAGATGCCCCACAGTACAGAGAATATTCGTCTGTCAGCACATCACTTCGTTTCATTAACGCTAACCTAATTGGTTAATAGGTTTACATGATGTACTTCTCTTCCACCGTATTTGAGAATAAATTTACCATAAATGGATACTGATTTTGAGTAGCTTCGTCAGCGCCAACCATTCTAGCATTTCTCCTTCCGTTTGACACACTTTCACCTAGTTACAAAGCCAAACAAATCAAAGCAAAATATAGACATGATCTGATCCTTTACCTTGGCTAAAGGGTACATCTCGCATTTGAAAAACGAATGCGAAGCTAAAACACGAGCACAGCAACACGGTTAACAAAAATGTAAATCGAACGATGTGACACATGCTGCCCAGCACCCGAAAGAAAATTCACGAAAATCAAATAAACGAACTGGCTACCAAATCCTCAATTTGAGGTTGAGGCCTATTCTGCACGACTCTCGGGCTGCGTGGAAACAATTTCAGTAGTTGTCTGTGCCCCCCACGCCGAAGTGATTGCATCATCCAGTGAAGCGTATGACCGCCATCCAAATCTACTAGTGGCCTTGTAGTTCAGCCACAGCGTCATCTGCAACAAAAGGGAAAGGAGAATCCAAATTATCGTGAACACTTTTACTGGTTTTCAGTTTTCACACCTACATTAACTTTTTGTTCATTTATTACCAACCTGCTGAAGGAGTCGAAGGAGACTATAAAATTGTCTGCCAAATGCATGAAAACAATTTGAAACGTGCTTAAGAATTGATCAAGTCACGATGCATAAGACCTTCAAGTTTTGAGAGAACGAAAATCAGTTTCTAGTTTCTAATGGGTACTACAATGTCAAAACCGACAATCAAATTCGTAATACAACTCTAGAATAAGAAGATTATGCAACAATGTTGCACGAATGAAAGCATACCATCTAACTCTTGAATCGCCTCTGCTGTTAATTAAGAATGAGGGCATCCAAATCTAAACAAAGATAGCGACCATGTGAGAGAACACCACATCTGAACTCATCTGAGAATGGCCGTCGACTGAGAAAATTGATAAAATGTTTTTTATTTCGTAAATTCTTACTCTTCCTTAAAATAATGCTCACCCTACCTCAAGTCTGCCAGCAACAGAGAAAAATCAAATAGAGAGGCAGGGGAAGCATGCAATTGCCACCGTCATTTGCATGTTTTTCTATTAGAATGTTTCATTATAATCTATCGCACCATTCCTCCAAGAACAAATCGATAAAGTTAAAGGCACTATTTATTTAGTCCTATAATTTCTTATCCTCTTCCACTGTTCTGACTTCACATTGATCCTTGGAAAAATAATGCAATTATGTTTCACTATAATAATAATACCTTGTTTACTACGCCATAAATTCATCCGTCGATAGCTCAGTTGGTAGAGCGGTGGACTGTAGTATCGAATAACAATGAAAGAGAAAATTGTTACAATTACCTGATAAAGATATCCATAGGTCGCTGGTTCAACTCCGGCTCGACGGATTAAGTTTTTTAACATTTTATTTCTTACCGTACTATTTGTTCTGTTTCATCCGCTAAATTTGAGTTTCAATATTCTTTAAATCCCGATCCATTTCAAACTTTCCTCGTCCAGCGTTCCCCTTTCCGTTACGAAACGTACTGGCGTGATTATATTTTAAAGACATTTCTTTAAACTGAATGCTGATTTTAAAAAATACCACGCCAACTCCATCGTTCGGGGCAACTCGTTTTAATATCTTTCACTTTGTTCAAGCGACAGAGTTCACGATACTCAGATTAAGCTTCGGATACCTGGCGATTGCGTTCGTGAATTTTCTATTCCACACGTAGTTACTAAAGACACTACGAAAGTTAATGGTACATCAAAAGGCCTTCAGATAATGCTGGCATTTAAAGCGAAACCATAATGCGGAGATTTTACCAAGAACAAGATTTTATTTCGCTAACAAGAAGGAATATGATATTTCTGTGATAACATTTACCTGATAATGATTACGTAAAATAATTTGTACTTTGAATCCTGCACGTCCGGCACACAAACGGAAGATGATGTCATTAGCTAAAGCGACTTTATCTCATTTGAGGGGGACAGGCAACAAACGACGGACGCATCCTTATTGATAACGATGTTTGGAAGAGAATTCCAAACTGCAATTTCAATGTCACCACATTTTAAATTATTAGCTTCATTATGGGAACGACCGTCTCGAATCTCTTCTCTCGATTTTCCAGGAAAAAGCAAATGCGAATCGTTATGAGTAAGGAATTCATTCTGTTACTTATGTTTCAATCTGCACAATTAAATTTTTAGTTGGACATCCATCGTCTGGCAAGACGACAATCCTCTACCATCTGAAAAGCGGGAAAGTCGTGACCACCATCCCAACCACTGGCTTCAATTTGGAAACTCTGGAACACAAAAACATTCGCATCGACGTCTGGGACATTGGAGGTGGCGATAAAATACGTGCTCTATGGCCACATTATCTCCGTGATGCTCAAGGTATCATTTTTGTTGTCGATAGCAAAGACACGGAGATATTATACGAAGTTTGGGGCGACCTAAAATTAATGGTACGTTTGAAAACAATACTTTTTAAATAATTCAAGCTGAGACGTTGGATATTTAATTGCATGGTTGTTTCTTGTTAATAGTTACAAGACGAAGGCTTGCGCAATGTGCCGATTCTGTTGTACGCCAATAAACAAGATTTGGCCGAATCCATGAGTGTTCGCGAGCTGGCGGATAAGTTAGACGTTAACCTACACTTAGCCGGTAGACGATGGCATATCCAATCGGCATCGGCTTTACAAGGTAATGGACTTCGAGCTGGATTCCTTTGGCTGGTTAACGAGCTTAGCAAATCAGCAATCGTCTAGTAGTTGAGTTTCAGCTTCGTTGTCTATCTTAACAAACAACAACACGAAGGAATAAGAAATTATATTTATAATTGTTTAGGCCGTACTGTGATGTAACTGAATGTGTGTACGGTATCATACTTATATCTCAAAATATACAGAAAAATAAGAAAATAATTCAAATTGACAAAACCAAACGTCCGGGGGTGATAACAATTACGTAAAAACACACTATTTTAGAATGACGTTGCAACAGATCCGTTTTCAGAAAACAGACACTGCAATTTCCTTCCTGATTACGCGTAAAATTTTATGGCTGGATTTGTAACAACAGAAACACAACACAAGTTCGAACTGTGTTGTTTCACAACACCACTTTTAAACTGCTGTAGCTACCAGTTACATAGCCATTGAATGTTTGCCTCCCCTAAAAATGACCTGTCCTATCTTCCCCCAGGTGTAGAATTACAATATTTAAAAAAAGAAAGTTAAAAATAGCCAGGGGGAGAAAGAAATTCCATTATGGCCGCCGGATGCACATCCTTCCTCTGAGAATTTCTAAACGATTTTCAAATCCCCCCTTCCCCCTCTTCCTGAGAAAGGGTACACACACAAAAATGAAACAAAAGAACACAAAAACTAAATGCCAACGGCAAAGATGTGAGTGCTTCAAGGATTGCAATGGATTAAAAGTTTGAAAAACAAATTTGTGCAGCAAGTTGCAAACGGAATCCTAGGCTTCAATAACACAACAGAAATGATACTTACACATAAAATCGATGACTGTTCAACAAGTAAAGACAGTTGCTTGTTTGATCCATGCAATACAGAGAGCCCATCTAAAGGTTATTAACCGCATTTCTATGAAAAACTATTTAACTTGTAACTTCCACGGAACATGACTCACCTCGTTCACATCTGGTTTCACAACCTACACGATCGATTTTGGCGCAAATGCAATTAACAGATGCGTATACGTCATCAATGAAAGAAGCCACAACAAATATAATTTGACGTGTCAATTGCTTGTAGGGAATTAAAGGACTGCGATACCTCGGAACGAAGTCCAGATGTGTAAGCGTTCGTAAATAATACACAAGTACTATTTAAAACCCATGAATTTTTTTCTGTTCTAGTTTTGTAGGTTGCAGACCCACAACGATGAAGTCAACTCGCATCGTCCTCTTCGCAATAATCCACGTTCTTGCTTACTGTCACCTGTCTTTGGGACAGTCGTCAGGTAACTGGAACTTTGCTTTCAATTTCGCCGGTTACAAGAGACAAAACGGTGAATTCCTTTTAAAAGGAATGCCCGAAAAAAGGCAAGGATAATTTTGAAAAAACAGGTAAATATGCAAATAAATTCATTCTTAAATAATTAAGCATCGATTCACAAACCATCTTCTTATAAACGACAGTTAAGATGATTGATGCAGCTCTTCAAAAGGATGCACTCGAAATGCCAACGACCAACAGGGACAAAACTCACGTCCAGTGTGTCAAAGACCCTGTAATGGGCAACGTCGTTAATTTTACAATCTACAAGAACGGTGACAATGATTACACGGGTAATACTGACCGCCAACGAATGGAAATGAAGGGCAAAGAAGAGGGTAAAAAAGGAAATACTTTCCTTTACGCTTGGTGGTTTAAAATCGATCCCAACATGAAGAACACGGACGAATTCTATCACATCTTTCAAATCAAAACTGGTGGTACCAAAGCCATGACCAAATTCCCGCTGGCTACGTTGACATTGACGAATAAAGACAAATTTCACGTGCAGCCAAATTATTTGAATAAGTATGGAGAAAAAGCTTACAAGTTGCTAGGTCTTCAGCAAGTCAAAGGTAAATGGATCCAGGTGTTTGTCGAAGCGGCTTTCAAGAAAAAATCGGAGGGTGGATACATCCGCGTGACGATGAAAGACGAGAAGGGCAAAGACCTGATAAGATCGAAAACAATCGAGCACGAAGTAATTAGCAGCTATACACAAATTGATTCAATAATTTTTTAATACCGACTCCATAAATTTCATTCTTTTTTGGTAGATGTGGTGGGATAATGCCAATTTCAGGCCAAAATGGGGCCTGTATCGAAAAAAATCGCCTGGTTATCAGCCATCTGACTGGCAGCTGTTCCAAAATGTTCAAATTTGGAAGAAAAACTAAAAAAACATATGCCAAACTACTGCAGAATTAGCAATTCTTCAAGTTGTTGAACGTTTTGTGTGGAGTTTACCAGCAGTTGTACTTTGTGCTCGGCATTTTGCAAGCGGTGTAGGGTATCTAAAATCAAGAAAATATAAGAATATTGCATCTAATAATGTTCACGTTTCTGTTACAATGCCTGTTTCGAACGATGGGGGACAAAAGGTTTGTCTTTCAAAGGCCTAACGGTTCGTTATGTCTTTACATTTCATTATGGTTTCACTGATAATTCAAATGCAAAACGAAAAATGCATTCAATTCTGAAAAAACAACAAAAAAAACAGTTGAATATTGGAAAAATTTACATTTGTTTATGTAAACGAGTTACCTGAAGTAGGCCATCATGGAATATCTTTTCTTCATCATTTACCGCCCAATTTTTTGGCATTTCTTCAGTTACGTTCTTGTTGTCAATAGTTCTGTCTGATATTTAATCAACTGCACACATACTTTCCTTTTTTGGCCATTGATAGAAGGCATTGCACAACAACCGCAATTCTCTTTTTCTTTGAAACTGGTTTTGTGCAACGTAACAGCTAAGAACCTTGTGTTCGTAAAAATCATCGCAAACAACACCCGGGAAATTCACAAAGAACAATTGTCTGACAAAAAGTTTTACCCGCCGAGCAGATGGTTAGAATTTCTGGAGCATTCTATCCGGGAATAGATACGACTTAGGGGATCGACGACCTATGGCTCCCCTCCACTGTTGAAATTAACAAAAGATGTGGGGAGGTTGAAGCTAGTACGTTAAACTATGTACACCCCTAGAGGGAAATAACTGTAAAAATAAGTACAAGGCCTCCTATTTGTTCTCTTCATGCATTTTACCTTGAACGAAATGCAGCCATCGTCATTGCTAAGCAATCGCTCAGCTATTTTTTAACGGCCTCGATCTATATTGGAAAACAAAATTAAGTCGGTCAGTGACCATTCGATGACCTTCAATAGTTTAAATATACCTTCGTTCCCATTGGGAAATCCCAATTATTTCCAAAGTATTTACTTACCTGGAACAGTCCTTTATTTGACATGGGCGCTGAAAATAAGCTTAGAAAAAAAAAACTATCTCTTCTTTTGCTTTTCTCTGGCCTTGCTGGGAGCTATAAAATGTAGCCCACTCGGAGTATTTTTCGTCAGTCTTCATCCAGCAGTTCATCGAGTAAGATGTTCGGTGGGCTCCTGGAAAAAAGGCTGGGCCAGTGTAGAGTAACGGTTAACTTTTAAAATCTTTTTGTGTGTTTTCCGTTAGTAGATGGAGTGGATGCAAGTAAATATGATATCCACTCGATCGACTATGAGAAACACACAAAAAGGTCTCTGCTCTTATTACAGTGGTAATAACAGTGGTTGCGGCAACAAGAGCCGCGCATTCGTTCCAGTTGGAAATTCGATGCTTAAGTTTCTCGTGACATACGAGACGAGAAATACTTACTTGAAACCCAAATGTTAAATTGTTTTACCATATGGGATGTGGGAGACAGCACATCAGATGTTGCAATCTGAAACTTGATTATCCTTTACATCAATGAAGGGAGAAAGAAGGCAATTTAATTGCATAAATTCAACTTTATATTTCACCTCCTTTTGCTGTGAACAACGGATGAAATATGTCAGCTTTAGCTTTGACGAAGACCTTTCCTGAAAAATTTTAACAATTTATGAAAAACATGCACGTATCAATAAGGAACATAATACCACCACAGACTAAAAACGTGCGACGATTTGCTGTCTGTTAGCTTCTTGTCTAAAAAAGAGAAATTGGTTAGCTACTTCTTTGAAGCAGATTTTTTACCTTATGTCAGCTTCTTCATTGAAGAAGACGTTAACACGCCAAAGTATTCAGGAATGGGATGTTGACCCACAAAGCGACAGCAGAATCTATAAAATGAGAAAGCAACATGAAAATGAGCATTAAAAAAGGGAATTTTATGTTTACGCTCGGGTATCATACAGGGTGAAATTGGAAAAAACAAAGTCTGGAAATCCTTCTAAACAAATCTCTTACTTGTGTAATGGTGGGAAAAAAGTTATTTGGCTCAGTCTATAGATCAACGATGTTAAATAAATGGTTTCTACAAAAGGTGTGCTAATAAAATTATACCATCTGGAGCTTACTTTTCAGTTTCTCCATGAATTCCAGCTATGGTACAATAGGGATGACGGTGCAAAACATCGATCATGGTTGTTACATCAGTAACATGTTAACGACATCGGGTTCAAGAAAAAAATACCTGGATGATAGAATGCTTTTGATCTGTGGTCAAAAAGCATTTGAAAGGGATTCCTTTCTTGAAAAATATTCTGGTCAGCCTGTAAAAAAAAAACGAAAAATGTCAAGTAGATTTCCACTTGCAGATGCAGGGAGGGACGGAAAAAAGAAAAAAATACCACTCAAATTGAAGCTCTAAGTGAGACTTCTGAAAAAAGAAAAATGTCAAGTTGATTTCCACTTACAGATTGCTTCTGTGAAACGAAAAATTTTAAGTAGATTTCCACTTGCAGATGCAGGGAGGGACGGAAAAAAGAAAAAATACCACTCAAATTGAAGCTCTAAGAGTCAAACGGTTATTGTCACTAACTTGCATTCCCACTATCGCCTTACTATGTCCATCAACAATTCCATGAACACATCCCCATCTAAAAAATTATGTTTTATTGAGTTGAATAAAATGCCAAATTACAATCTATATATTTACCCATCTCTAAGTGAGACTTCTGTGAAATGAAAAATGTTAAGTAGATTTCCACTTGCAGATGCAGGGAGGGACGGAAAAAAGAAAAAAATACCACTCAAATTGAAGCTCTAAGTGAGACTTCTGTAAAACGAAAAATGTCAAGTAGATTTCCACCAACAGATGGCGAAAGATAAGATCCACGGTGCCAACACCAGTTATCTTCATGGCTGTTACATCAGCAACGCGCTTACATTTGAGAAGTTGGACTCAAAAAGAATGTGTTTTAGGATCACTACGTCAGTGAACTACCTGGCGTTTGGGGTGATAAAAATACCTTGTTGATAGAATGTTTCTGTCTTTGTAAAAAAGAAAAAATGTCAGGTGGATTTCTACCTGCAGATTGCTGTTTTAAAGGCAAGACCTACGGTGCTAACACCGGTCTTCATGGCTGTTCCATCTGCAACATGTTTGCATTTGCAAAACACACAAAAAAAAACGATTACCTTGTTGACAGAATGCTTCTGACTTGCAGTCAAAAAGCTTTAGGGGGGTGGGGGAATTGCTTTTTGACAAATATTCTGTCCAGTCTATAAAGCAAAACAAATTGATTTCAGCAAGCAATATTCAATTATTTTGAAAAATAACAATCACGGATCCAAAACCAGTCATGGCTGTTTCATCAGTGACAGGTTTACATTTTGCGGGGCTCAATTAAGGAATCTTAGTATGGTGGGGAAAAGGGAGGTTGGGCGATGGTGGAGCAAAACTTTTCCCACCTTTCCATTTCATGATGAATTCCAGTTATGGACGATAAGATTCACGGTGCCAATGCCGGTCATGGTTGTTACATCAGCAACATTTTTTTGCGAACAATTATGATTTCAAGGGAATGCGTTTTAAGAAAACGCCCGTGAACGACACGGCATTGAAGACAAAGAAAAAATACCTGGATGATAGAATGTTTTCGATCTACGATCGAAAAGGGATTTTTGTAAAATATTCTGCCCAATCTAAAAAGCAAATCAAGTTTAGTTTTGAATAAAAACAAACATGGTTGCTGAAACCAATCATCTCCATGGCTGTTACGTCAGCAACACGCCTCCATTTGAGAAGTAAATTTGACTTCAAGAGAATATGTTTTTAAGATGTCTATATCAGTGGACGATATGGTGTGTAGAATAAAATACCTGGGTGATAGAATGTTTTTGACTTGGTTCGAGTCAAAAGTGAAATGAAACATATTCTGGTCATTCTGTAAAAAGAAAAAAGGAAATTTGCAAAACTTTTCCATGTGTTTTTGAAGCCTTAAATATAGCAGCTTTTTTTTTAAAGGGACGATGGAATGTTATTCTTCGTGTCTTAACGTTTTGGGTGGAAAGAAAAAATGGTTCGTTTCTCTGCAATCCATTTGAGGATTGCAGTTTTTGGTTTTGATTGAGTCGTTCAATTTTTGAGGAGCGACAAAAGGTAACTGACAATTATGTAAGAAAGTTTTTTCTTTTTTGAAAGAAAACCAATGACTGCGTTCCAAAATTTTGAGGGACTGTTCCCTCTTCATCTTTGAAATATCAGCCCTCTTTTATTCTTATATCGTTCTACCGGGTTTAATTAGGGAAGGGATCAAATCTTATACTGGGAATCGACATTTGTAAATTTAAAAAGGGTATTCTGAGCAAATTAATCCTCTTTGCTGTTGAAAACAGGGAAACGTTTCTTTAAACGTTTGCAATTGTGAACCCTCAATAATCAATGCAGAAAACTTCAATGATTTAAGAATCATTAAGTTTCCAACGTTTTTCGTAATTTATTTCACGAGTCCGGTACGTTCACTGGAACAGAAAACGATAAAGCGAAAACAAAAATTCACGGCACCTCTAACGGGAAAATATTTTTTTTTCCTATGACGTGCACATGTCGAGATATAAACTATTTACGACCAGAACTTCATGGAACATCAAAAACGGCAACAAAGCATTTAAGTTTAATTTATGTACATAAATTACTTTCTCTCGTAGCATAGAATCCTCACAATACAAGCAAACGCAAAATCATTTCTAACTACTCAACAT
Source organism: Daphnia magna (assembly GCF_020631705.1). Classification (NCBI taxonomy): domain Eukaryota; kingdom Metazoa; phylum Arthropoda; class Branchiopoda; order Diplostraca; family Daphniidae; genus Daphnia; species Daphnia magna. The sequence goes on along the minus strand of NC_059185.1, from coordinate 12,303,725 downwards.
ATTGTCATAATATTTGTTCAAGTAATCGACAGAGATCCATTCAAACAAAAAAAGGCCCCAAAGGTCCAAAAAAAAAAACAAAAAAAAAAAAAAAAAAATTTTTAAAAAAAAAAAAAATTTTTTAAATTTTCTTTTTTTTTTTTTTTTTTTTACGCTTCATTGAACAACATTAACTATCATTAAGCGGATGACAGTTTTGACGATTACACTTACACACCAATGTCCGTCTGCTGGATCCAAATGAAAGTTCAATAAAAACAAGTTTATGATGGATCTTTACATCTATCAGTTCTGTTATGATTTATATTTGAAAGTTATGGTTTTGTAATACAAAAATTTGTGTTGTGGTACTGACTGACTTTGTTACTGAGCCGTGTAGAAGAAAAAATAGTTTTAGAACAGCAAATTTTCTCTTTTCTTTTAACTAA